>NC_058130.1:221777389-221832885 GCF_016433145.1 Gracilinanus agilis
AAACACTTTCCAAACAAATAAAACTGGATCTAAACAATTGGAAAGCCATTGATTGCTCATGGGTAGGACGAGCTAACATAATAAAAATGACAATTCTACCCAAATTAATTTACCTATTTAGTGCTATACCTATCAAACTACCAAAAAACTTTTTTACTGAATTAGAAAAAACTATAACAAAGTTCATTTGGAAGAACAAAAGATCAAGAATATCAAGGGAAATAATGAAAAAAAAATGTGAAGGAAGGGGGCCTAGCAGTACCAGATATTAAACTATACTATAAAGCAGCAGCCATCAAAACAATGTGGTACTCGCTAAGAGACAGAAGGGAGGATCAGTGGAATAGACTTAGGGTAAGTGATGTCAGCAAGACAGTGTATGATAAAGCCAAAGAACCCAACTTTTGGGACAAAAATCCACTATTTGACAAAAACTGCTGGGAAATTTGGATAACAATATGGGAGAGATTAGGTTTAGATCAACATCTCACACAAGCAAAAGACCAAGAATATCAAGGGAAATAATGAAAAAAATATGAAGGAAGGTGGCCTAGCAGTACCAGATCTTAAACTGTACGATAAAGCAGTAGTCATCAAAACAATATGGTACAGGCGAAGAGACAGAAGGGAGGATCAGTGGAATAGACTAGGGGTAAGTGACATCAGCAAGACAGTTTTTGATAAACCCAAAGAACCTAGCTCTGAGGACAAAAATCCACTATTTGACAAAAACTGCTCGGAAAATTGGAAAACAATATGGTAGAGATTGGGCCTAGATCAACATCTCACACCCTATACCAAGATAAACTCAGAATGGTTGAATGACTTGCCTATAAAGAAGGAGACTATAAGTAAATTAGGTGAGCACAGAATAGTATACTTGTCAGATCTCTGGGAAAGGAAAGATTTTAAAACAAAGCAAGAGTTAAAGAAAATTAGAAAATGTAAAATAAATTATTTTGATTATATTATATTAAAAAGCTTGTGTACAAACAAAAACAATGCAACCAAAATCAAAAGGGAAGCAACAAATTGGGGAAAAAAATCTTTATAACAAAAAACTCTGACAGGGGTCTAATTACTCAAATATACAAGGAGTTAAATCAATTGTATAAAAAAGTCAAGCCATTCCCCAACTGATAAATGGGCAAGGGACATGAATAGGCCATTTTCAGATAAAGAAATCAAAAGTATCAATAAGCACATGAGAAAGTGTTCTAAATCTCTAATAATTAGAGAAATGCAAATCAAAAAAATTCTGAAGTATCACCTCACACCTAGCAGATTGGCTAAAATGATAGCAGGGGAGAGTAATGAATGTTGGAGGGGATGTGGCCAAATTGGGATATTAATGCATTGCTGGTGGAGTTGTGAATTGATCTAACTATTCTGGAAGGCAATTTGGAACTATGCTCAAAGGGGTATAAAAGAATGCCTGCCCTTTGATCCAGCCATATCATTGTTGGATTTGTACCCCAAAGAGATTATAGATAAACAGAATTGTACGAAAATATTTATAGCTGTGCTTTTTGTGGTGGTAAAAAACTGGAAAATGAGGGTATGCCCTTCAATTGGGGAATGGCTTAACAAAGTGTGGTATATGCTGGTGATGGAATACTATTGTGCTCAAAGAAACAATAAACTGGAGGAATTCCATGTGAACTGGAAAGACCTCCAGAAATTGATGTAGAGTGAAAGGAGCAGAGCCAGAAGAACATTGTACACAGAGACCAATATAGTGTGATAAAATAGAATGTACTAGCAGCAATGCAATAACCCAGGATAATTCTGAGGGATTTATGGAAAAGAACGCTATCCACATTCAGAGGAAGGACTGCAGGAGTGGAAATACAGAAGAAAAACAACTGCTTGAACACATTGGTTGAAGCAGACATGATTGGGGATGTAGACTGGAAACTGCCACACCAATGCAACTATCAACAATTCGGAAATAGGTTTTGATCAATGACACATGTTAAAACCAGTGGAAATTCATGTCAGCTATGGGCGGGGGGTGGGGGGGGAAGGGGAGAGGGGGTTGAAGGGGAAAATAAGAACATGAATCATGTAGCCATGGATAACTTTTCTAAAAAATAAAAATTATTTTAAAAAAAGAAAAAATAGAAAATGGGTGCGAAAGCAAAAATGCAAAGGGATGCCAAAAGGAGAAATGTTGGGATATAAAAATAGATGGTGGGGATGGTATAGCAAGAAATAAATGTAAACAAATGACAGAGGAGGAGATGCAAATGATCAAAGATGTGGAAGAGATTAGGAATAGAATCTATGGGACAAAGATAAAAGATAATGATGCAAGCAAAACACAAACATAAATACATTCACCAAAGAATGGGAAGCAAATTCAATAGCTATCCTAAAAAGCAAAAGCAAAGACATTAACGAATGCAAAGCACAAGAAGAAGCAAACTCAAATCTTATATCTTCAAAACACATTGATAAACAATCTACAGACATGCAAAATCAAAGCATACACCCAGAAAACATAACAAAAGGGAAATTACCAACAAGTTCAAAAGGAAAACTTACAGAAATAAGATCATTAGGGTGTTCTGAGCAGCTTGAAATACAAACTGCTAATCAAACAGACATTACAAATCAAATCTTAACATGTGATATTGGGAAGGAAAGACAAACATTAAGATCTCTAGGCATTAAAGCAGGAAAGACCCCAAAGGAATTGGTACAGGGGAAAATGATAATGAAAATGAGTTACTGGGAAATAACAATGGCTCCAAAGTTAAACGCAAGAAGCAAAGAGTTTATTCCTAAAGCATCTCCTAGGATAAACTGAATCCCAAGTGTAGCAATCCTTCAAGCTTGCAAACACACAGAGGAACTTATAGAGAGATCTAATAGATTTAAGGAAAACCAAAAGCAAACATCCAAGCAGACTTATACAGAAGCAAGAGAGAATGAAGGGAAGAAGGGAAACAAAACACATACAGAAGCAGTGGTAGCAACAGAGGGAAACAAAAATAAAAATTTTTTGTTGTCTACTAATGCAGCCAATAACATCACACACACACACACACACACACACACACACACACATATATCACAAAACTTACCCGCATTCAATCTTGTCAATGTAACATTTAAAGTGACAGCAGTTGATTCCAATATAACCTTTAATCACATGCAAACATTCCTTGAATCAGATCTGGATAAATCACACAAATGAATGTTCAAGGAAGAAAAGGAGTGTTTTCCTTACCCAAAATCAATAATAGTAACTAAGACAAAGTACAGCAACAGAATCAAGCATGACCTGAAAACAAGAACATGTACCCATTCATACTATCACATAGTACAGAGGTCAGACAGAAATGCAGTCAATAATAAGTAATACAAGTCTAGGGGAAGTGAGCTTAAGCCATGCTGAATCCAAAGGGGGAGAAAAGAATATGGGTGGAAAGCAAACTGGGATTGATATACCACAAGAGAAAGGTGGGGAAATTACAGAAACAATGACATCCATCATCCAAGTCAATAAAAATACTGAAAACAGGGAACTCCATGTAATGATCACACTGGGAAATGAAATTTATCCTGCATTAATTGATTCTGGTGCAACAATAAGTGTCCTCAAAACCTCTCCAAAGGACAGTAAGATCATAGGGTCAGCCCAAGTAAAAGGTGCAACAGGTCAAATCCAGAGGTTACCAACGCTAAGAATAAAGATGGTAAACCTTGGTCCTCTTACTACCAAGCACGTTTCCCTTAATCCCAGGATGCCCTTCAAACCTTTTAGGGTGAGATTTTTTTGGGGGCAATCATCCAGTGCAATCAATCAGGGGACATCTATCTGAATTTGTCAAAGCAATCAACTCAAGCATCATCTATTATTGTTCTTAGGGAAGTAGCAAATGATGACCAAGATTAGACAGTAGGATCCATCTTTGAAATCCCAAACATGGTGCCAACAGAAGTATGGGCAAAACACTCCAGCAATGTGGGGAATTTTAAAATCAACTACCCCAGTAAAGATAGAAGTCAAAGATGGGATACCACCAAGAATACCTCAGTACAGGCTGAGTAAAGAAGCAATAAAGGGAATAACCCCAATAATAGAGTCTCCTGGAGCAGAAGATCCTTGTCCAACTATATCAGATTTCAATACCCTTACTATGGCCATAAAGAAAAACAAACTGGACTCAGAGGTCAGAGTCCAATGGAGACTAATCCAAGACCTGAGAGCAGTGAATAACTTTGTGAAAAAAAAAATGCAATACAGTCATACTAAGTCCAAATGAGATAATATCAGAGATTCCAAGTAATTGCAGGATGGTTTTCCGTGACTGGTTTGTGTATTGCGTATTATACCATCCCAATAGCCAAGGACAACCAAAATATCTTTGCATTCACATGGAAACACCATCAGGTCACATCATCAACATTACCCCAGGGTTTCTGCAATAGCGGCTCAATTTTCTGCCAATCCTAAAAAGAAACCTAAAGAGCATGAAATTCAGAGACAGCAAACTGCTCCACTATGTGGATGACATACTATTAGCTACCCCAAATGAAAGTTTGTCAGACAGTGTAACCCTTTTGCAAGAGCTATGCAAAAGAGGCCACAAAGTGTTAAGATCCAAATTGCAGTGGTAACTACAAAGAGTAGAATGCCTAGGGTTCATCTCAGAAAAGGGCACAAGGAAAATTTCCCAGGAGAGCGGAGGACATTCAAAGACTGTGTTTGCCAACAACAAAGAAGCAGCTGTGTGCATTATTGGGAGTATCGGGTTTCTATAGGCAGTGGATTCATGGATACAGTCAAATATCTAGATGCCTTAGTGATATGACCAGGAACTCTGCCTCAGAGCTTTTGAAACACACCAAGGAACATTGAAATGCAATATCTAAGCTCAACAATGCAGTTTTCACAGCGCCTGCTCCCGGAATCCCTGATTATACAAAAAACTTCACAAAAGACAAAGGCACAGCTTCAGGAGTGCTAGTGCAGGACCTAGAACAAACATTTAGACCATTGGCTTACTATAGCTCCCAGTTAGATGCTGCTGAAAAGGGATGACCCATTTCCTCCAAGCGATTGGAGCTACAGTACTCATTATCAAAAAAGCATCTGATTTGGTATTAGGAAGCAAGTTGATAGTATATTCCCCAGACCACATAGAGAGCATGATCAAAAATAGCAACTTGCTTGCATTCACCCCACAAAGACTGTCTCAGTACAAAATAATACTCTTAAGCAATGAAAACATCATTCTGAGGCATTGCCAGTCATTAAATCCAGCCACTCTGCTTCCACATTTTCCAGTGTCAGGAAAACCAGTGTATGACTGCCAAGACACCTTGGAAATAGTACAAAAAACAAGAGCAGATTTGAAAGATACACCTATTTCAGAGCCAGAAATTGAACTCTATACCAATGGCTCAGCATACATGTACCAAGGAGAAAATTTTGTGGGAGCAGCAGTAGTGATACAGAGAGAAACTTTGTGGTTTGCTTCTTTACCAAATATAGTTAGCACTCAAGGGTCAGAATTAATGTTTGTTGAGAGCTCTGCAAATAGGGAAGGACAAAAGAGTTAATATCTTCACAGACAGTAGATATACATTCACCGTCCTCCATGCCACTGGAGAAATATGGAGACATGGATGTTCTATAACATCTGGGGGGAAGGCAATAGCATATGGTGACTTGATTCTGCAACTTCTCGAAGCAGTACATCTTCCTAGAGAAATGGCAGCCATGCATTGCCAGAGTCACACTCAGGGTACAGACAGAATATCATTAGGGAACCACAGAGCAGATATCACAGCTAAATTAGGAGCCAGATTTGGACCTACCCATGCTCTGAACCTTACCTGTAGTATAGAGAAGGGGTCATATAGCAATGGGAAGAAATAATGCAAATGTGCAAAGAAATCTTTGGCATTAAGGAGAATGATTATATAAGGGATCAGCTTTCTCATTCCATATCACACACATTGGGTGAGAAGCATGAATCAAACCATTGCAAAGAATCACATCAAGAAGATTTGCAAAATGGCTTAGAATCATCAAAAAATAAAATTCCTCTCTTTATTCCAAGTATAAAGCAAAAGGATAGCTTGGATAAGGAACAATATGACGAGGATTTACAAAGTTTCCAGAAAGGAACACTTTCAGTAACCTCTGGGGAATTAGATGCAACAATTCTTTCCCATGCAATGGCTTTAGACACAATGTCACAGTTAGAGGTTAAAGAGCAAGAAAGTCTAGAGGTTGGCAAGAACTTGATTTTAAAGAAATGACCCACTGATTTAAAAGATGATAGCAGCTGTGTAGGAAAATCAAAATCCACCTTTCTCAACCCCTTAGCTACAGAATTTCATCCTAAACTTTGGGGAAGAGATAGGGAACAGTTGTCTTCTTCTACAATCAGTGTGGCTGAGCATCACGACAATCACAGCTAACATCAAGACTGTTGCTGTGATTGATAACAAAAATCATCTAATGTCAGTAACAAAAACAGTAGGGCAAAATAGGGAACATCAGTCAGCTTTTGAATCAGTAGTTGAACCTGATGTGTTGAAGGGATCACAATCTAACTATCATACAATCCCGGAGACTACTGAAAGAAAGATTGCTGATTTGAGGCTTGACAGTTCTTTAAAGAGCAGAGTGGAAGATAAATCAAATCACATCTCCATTTCTGAAGCCCTTAATGAAAGCCAACATGGAATCTGCGATAATGACAATGACTTACAAGCTCTCAATGAGAGTATGCTCTTTAAGCCTGCTTTCTGTAATCCTGATTCTAAACTGAACTTGCCTAATGGTGCTATAGGAAGTTTGGGTTTAGAGACAAAAGACCATATGCAACACAGAATCAATGACAAGTGTACACAAAATACAGAGGATTCTTTATTACCCTTAGTGCCAGTGAAGTCCAATGACAGTGGAGAACCCTTAGTTACTCTAGAAATCGGGAAGGGGGGTGGGGTACACTATGAGGGATTACTGGACACAGGGGCAACTTGTTCCGTACTATGAGAACCACCTGAAGGATGTCAATTTCAAGGCAGTTTAAGAGTAAGAGGAGCTTCTGGGGTAGCACAAATCCCAAAGCTAAAAGTTAAAATGTTAAAATTTGGACCTCTGACTCTTGAACACACCTTCCTATTGATGCCATCATGTCCTTCAAACCTCGTGGGAAGAGATCTTCTATGCAAATTGGCTGCAACCATCCAATGTCAACCGGATGGACAAATTTATTTACATATACCCAAAAGATCTCTGAAACACCATCCCATTTTATTTTTAGACACATGTAGTGAGGAACCATCATACCAATCAACTGATAACATCTATGAGGTTCCAGATGATATTCCAGATTATGTGTGGGCTAAAAATTCAAATGAGGTGGGCAGGATATTGTCAGCGGAACCAGTAAAGATAGAGGTGAAAGAAGGCTTACCTCCAAGAATTCCTCAGTTCAGACTTAGTCAAGAAGTGATATAAGGAGTGAAATCTATCATAGAAAGTTTATTGGAGCAGGGCATATTAAAATATGGATTTTCACAATACACCAATCATGCCGATAAGGAAAGCAAAATTATCTCCTGATGGGAAGACTCAATGGCGTTTAGTTCAAGATCTCAGAGCAATAAACGACCATGTGCAAAAGACTTATGCTGTAGTACCAAGTCCATCACAAATCATTGCAGCCATTCCACCTGAAGCTGCTTGGTTTACTGTTCTGGACCTGAGCTCTGCATACTTCTCTGTTCCCCTGCACAGAGACAGCCAGAAGCTGTTCGCTTTCTCCTGGGAGGGTAACTCCCACGTTTGCCCCAGGGATTTGCAGATTCGGCTTCACTCTTTTGCCAAATTCTGCAGAGAGGCCTTGAGTCGATAACATTCCTTGACAGCAAAATGGTACATTATGTTGATGACATCCTGCTAATGTCACCATCTGCTGAAGTCTGTTACACTGATAGCGTACACTTGATCAAAGAGCTAGGCAAAAGGGGCCATAAAATTTCCAAATCGAAACTTCAATTCGTAAAGGAAAAAGTAAATTATTTAGGAATCATCCTAGAGAATGGCTCCAGAAGAATTTCCCAAAAGAGAACACAAGATATACAAAATTTGAGTTTGCCTAAGACAAAAAAGCAACTCAGAGCATGAGTCAGAAGCAGAAGTAGACCAAGAGCCAGTAAACAATCAGATTTTACACCCAAATGATTATCCCAATCTCAATCACTTAGAAGAATCATCTGTAAATAATTATGACAATGGAAAAGAATCAATGAAAGAAGACATAACATTTGATTTACAATCAATACCAGATCTAGAAACTGATGACGATGAATGAATGAAAGCACAAAGACTTAATCACGAACTCTTTTTTTGATACCTATAATAATCATCTTTATTGAAAATCACAAAAGAGAAGAAGAGAAAATAATCATATATGATAGACATTTAAAAATTTGTTCCTGACACAAGTCAGAAGGTGACAAGCGCTGGTGCATCAAAACAATACAAGTCAGAAATTGACAAGTGCTGGTGCATCAAACGTCTCACTTGTTGCTGACTTCGCAGATCTTCACGAGGACAGCAAACCTGAGAACTACAAAGACATCCGTGACCAAATACATCTATCGTAAGAAGGACATCCACACTGTGAAGAGGAACATCAGATCAGTGTTGGACACATGTATTTGTAAAGAGAGAACTTACACCCAAAAGAATTCTCACTGCACACAACACTAGATTCTATCCAAGCAGTACATACTAATTGCAAAAGAATTCTGGTGGAGTAAGTATGTAACACATCATTACACGGATAAGTCACTAGACAACACATAAAACATTTTCCTGACTTCACATTTACATGTGAAACACAAAACTTACACTTAAGAGAGAAGAACTTGTCTGCCTTAGCACAATTTTCCTTTTGGTACAGACACCGTTCTACTCAAATCACCTGACATGTCATGTACATATGTAATTTTGCTTACTAACCATTAGCAATAAGTTTTACTAACACACAGGGAAAGTTTAGTTAGTTTAGTAAGTTAGTACAGGGACAGATTTGTCTAAAATTTTCTTTGTAAATATTGTACATAACAAAGGTCTATGGTTTAACCAATAGACTTACAAAATATATAGGCTTACTTATTATTACTAACATTTCTAACATAGACATAAGTGTACTAACCTATTCATACACTAACTTTAGCAAGTGAACTAGAATTTAGAAGTTTATTTGAAAAAAAATAATATTTGCAAAACTTTTCTTAGTTAATATTATCTGATTACTTCATAAAATTAGGTAGATGCATAGATAGGATTCATTACTTTGTTCTAGTTAGCAAAAATTAGTCTTAAGAATATGTGTGAATGTTTAAAATGTAATTTGTTTTCCTTTCTGTTCAAAATTTTTTGAAAAACTGAAATCCTCATTTCTCTCCTATACTTTTACCTTAACCCGTCTTAGTTTTAGCTTAGTTTAGTTATAGCATAGTTTAGGAGATTTTTATTATTTTGCAAACTTAGTTAGGGATAAGAGCTTCGTAAGAATTTAGCTTAGTATAAGAGTAGCAATCCCTTAGACTTTAGTAACTATTAAAATGGTGCTAGTTGCACATTTTGAAAAGAAAAGGGGCATTTGTAGTATAGAGAAGGGGTCATATAGTTTTTTCAAGCTTTGGCTGAGTTCCAAAAGCTGTTAGGAGTTTGGAATCTTGAGGAAAAGTCAGTTGATTAGGGTCTCCCATGGAGGGAGGTTGTCTGATCAGCCGAGCTGCCTCCTTACCTAGCTGTAGTATTGAAATTTAGCCTAGCTTTGATATATTTACTTAAGAAATTATTATTTTGGATAAACCCTTTATATCTTCCTTCCCTAATATTATTTCCTACCTTCCCTCCCTTACCTTATATGTCTGTGGAGTTAATAAGGAGAGTAATTAGAGAGGAGTTCAAAATCTGTGAAGGGTTAATTGCTATTTGACAATATTAGATATAAAGAAACTAGTCAATTCCCTTTAGATAGCAATAGCATTTGTAAGCTGAGTTAAAGGCTGGTTCTTACTCAGACTCCATCTTTGCCTCCCTTCCCCCACCTGAGGTTCATGAGACAACTGTTAGGGCTTTCCTTTGATCCACTTTCCTGACAAATCATCCTTTAAAGATACTAAACCCTTTTGTGTTTCAACAGACCTGTTAGTATAATTTGTCTGTTAGTTATTAAAAGAGGGAAGAAGAGGGAAGAACCAACATACTCTGGGCTTGAAGGGAAGCCGGGGTATCCATCTTGAAGGAAGGTGTAACTTCAAAACAAGTCCCTTCCTGTGAAATTAACTAAACCCTGTTTGTTAATTTCAGTTTAATCTATTTCCCTCAGCCTGTGTTTGAGTCTAAGTCCCAGTCTGTAAGGCCTGCTGTTTGTCTGTTTAGTTTAATTTCTCCTCTCCCTGAAGATCTCTGTTTCCCTTCTGTGTTATACTCCTGACTTCAGCCCTATTATATCCTGAATCTCCTTAATCCCAGCCTACCTGTAACCTAGATTACTCACTTTGCAAGTCTCTGACAATCTCCTTTCAAATTCCCTTATCCCACACACCTTTCCTCAAATTATCCCCATAACATTCCCTGATGGAGGAAGACACATTAAAGCAAATCTACAATCCCAGGGAAGTTCAATACTGGGAACAAAATCTAGATGCCAAACAAGTGGGAGGAATATGGTTTTTGGAGTCAGGCAAGCCCATACTGCCAAAGGCTCTATATTACCCAGTGTGCAACTCAATCCATGAAAAGAAGCACTATGGCACACAGACCATTGTTGACTCAATAAGAAAGTTTTGGATCACCCCAGATATTACCTCATGTGTAAAGATAATCTGTCAGAAGTGTAAAATCTGTATGCAATTTAACCCAAGAGCAAGGGCCTTGGGGGCACACCATTGTCTTACACTCTGTTTGATCGATTATATAAACATGCCCAGAGACAAAGGCTTCGAATACTGTCTGAGGTTTTTCCTGCCAAGAAGAACAATGCTGCATTTGTCATAAAGACCCTGTTGAAAGAAATCATCCCGAGGTACTCAATTCCATCTAGAATTGACATGGACAAGTGATCTCACTTTATCTACAAGATCTTGCAAGAAGTTTAAAAAAACTTGGGAGATACAGGGATCTTTCCACTCAGCCTACCATCTGGCCTCTGCAGGGCAAGTGGAAAGATTTAATAGAGATATCAAAACACTAAAAGGAAAGGTCTACTCAGAAACTCGCCTTAAGTGGACAGAAGCTTTTTCTATTTTGTTGTACTATTTAAAAACAAAGCCAAGTACAGACTTGCATATCTCACCCTTTGAAATACTTTATGGCTATGCAATGTGGACAGGAAAATCTTTTAAACCAGCTTACACTTCAATGTTAGGAGCAGATTGTCAACTATATAAATATATATCTGCCTTACAACAGAGACTGACATGCATGAGTTAGGCCCATGGACTTTGAAATCCACAACGTAAAACCTGGAGACATGGTATACAAAAAGAACTTTGACAGAAAGTCAGCCCTGGATGTTAAATGGATCGGATCATATCAGGTCCTACTTACTTCCCCGACCACAATCAAAGTCCAAAACAAAGATTCATGGTATCATGTTTCACATGTGAAGGAGCAGAAACAACACCCAGAACACCCAGAACAACCAGAACAACTAGACCAAACCAACCAAGAAATGTAAACATAAGAAAATTGCAAACAACACAAGTCAATACATAACTGATAACACAAACTGATAAAACAACACAATCACAATAGTTCCAGAGCTGGACGAGAGATCTTCAGTCAAAAAGTTCGACAACAGACAAGCAGTTTATACAATCACAAAGAAGTCATACAAGAGAAGATTAAAAGAAAAGATCAACAAAAGCTGCAAACCACCACCAAGGAGACCAGTACAAAGGAAATGGAAATTAAAAGAACTGTGAAAAATCATGAACATAGCAAGAAGATGATGGACAGGAATGGGCTATGTAAGACTGGACAGGAATGGGTTATGTAAGACTGGTGCAGCGAAAAGCACAAAAACACAAATTACCTTCACACCTTAGGGAAAAATGCATTTCATAGTATATAAATTCAAGAAAGAAGGGATCTACAGGTAACATAAGAGAGATTTTCCTACAAGTGGGTACTGCATTCACAGTACACATAAGAACACAAAACACAACACAAAACTGACAAATTAGCTGACACCTCATGTAAATAAACAAGTGTCAGAAGATTGTGTACATAAAATTGTATATAATGTATGTAAATGTACATAGAATGTAAATAATTCAGCAAGTCTCAGGAAAGTCTTAGCCAAATATAAAGGTGCAAAGCCTTCGGGTCTGGCTAACACTGAATGCAGACTGTAAATATTGTACATTATCTAAATAGATGCAGAAAAAGCCTTTGACAAAATACAACACCTATTCCTATTGAAAACACTAAAAAGTATAAAAATAGAATGGCCATTCTTCAAAATAACCAACAGTATATATTTAAAACCATCAGTAAGTATCATCTGCAATGGGGACAAGTCAGAAGCCTTCCCAATAAGATCAGGAGTGAAGCAAGGATGCCCATTATAACCTCTTTTATTCAATATGTACTAGAAATGGTAGCAGTAGCAATTAGAGAAGAAAAAGTAATTGAAGGGATTAAGGCAGGCAATGAGGAGACTAAACTATCACTCTTTGCATATGATATGATGGTATACTTAAAGAACCCCAGAAAATCAACCAAAAGGCTGGTGGAAATAATGAACAACTTTAGTAAAGTTACAGCATACAAAATAAACGCACATAAATCATCAGCATTTCTATACCTCTCCAACAAAATTCAGAAGCAGGTGTTAGAAAGAGAAACTCCATTTAAAATCACCCTAGATAATATAAAATATTTAGGAATCTATTTGCCAAGACAAACACAGGAATTCTATGAATACAACTACAAAACACTTTTTACACAATTAAAACTAAATCTAAATCATTGGAAAAACATTAATTGTTCCTGGGTAGGATGAGCTAATATAATAAAAATGACAATCCTACTCAAATTAATTTACTTATTCAGTGCCATACCTATCAAACTACCAAAAAACTTTTTTATAGAATTAGAAAAAAATTATAACAAAGTTCATCTGGAAGAACAAAAGATCAAGAATATCAAGGGATATAATGGAAAAAATGTGAAGGAGGGGGGTCTAGCAGTACCAGATCTTAAACTATACTATAAAGCAGTGGTCATCAAAACAACATGGTACTGGCTAAGAGACAGAAAGGTGGATGAATGGAATTGTACGTTTTAAAATGGCTCTGAATCTTGGAAAACTACATTTCCTAGGACTCTCTACCTTAACTTCCTCAGACACAACCCACTTTCTTTGTGGGAGGTGTCTGAGAAAGTATAAAAAAGAAGAGAAAGCGTGGGTTTTGGCACCCTTTTCCTGCAACAGAGGAAAGCACCTTTTTCCCTGGAGAGCTTTTTTCTCCAGAGCTTTGGTCCCAGCTATCTGCTGGAGATCTAATTTTCTCTGGCTTCAACAAACCCTTCTTTTCTTAAACCCTAAAATAAACTCAGTTAAATATCCCTGAAGTCTAGCCTGATTTTGTTCTGCTCTGAAGCCCACCTCTAAAGGGCTTTGGTTAATTTCCCTACTAGGGTTGGGGGCTACTCCAACTACCTTCCTTCCCTTCCTTTCCCTTCCTTCTCCCATCCTTCCTTCTTTTGCCCATAACAGAATAGCCTAGGGGTAAATGACCTCAGCAAGCTAGTGTTTCATAAATGCAAAGATCCTGGCTTTTGGGACAAGAACTCATTATTTGTCAAAAACTACTGGGAAAATTAGGTTTAGATTAACATCTTACACTCTATGCCAAGATAAATTCAAAATGGGTAAATGACTTAAATATAAAGAGCGAAATCATAAATAAATTAGGTGAACATAGATTAGTATATCTGTAAGATCTGTGGGAAAGGAAGGAATTTAAGACCAAGCAAGAGATAGAGAACATTGTAAAATGAGTGACTGATTTATATCAAATTTAAAAAGTTTTGTAAAATAGACAATGAGGAGACCAAGCTAGCACTCTTTGCAGATGATATGATGGTGTACTTAAAAATCCTAGCAAATCAACTAAAAAGTAGTAGAAATAATCAATAACTTTAGCAAAGATGCAGGATACAAAATAAATGCACATAAATCATTAGCATTTTTATATATTTCCAACACATCGCAGCAGGAAGAGTTAGAAAGAGAAATTCCATTTAAAATCACCCTAGACAATATAAAATACTTAGGAATGTATCTGCCAAGACAAACACAGTAATTATATGAACACAACTACAAAACCCTTTCCACACACAAAAAAACTAGATCTAAACTAGATTAATTTAAACTAGATCTAAACAATTGGGAAAATATTGAGTGTCATGGGTAGGACAAGCTAACATAATAAAAATGACCATCCTACCCAAATTAATATATCTATTTAGTGCTATACCTATCAAACTACCAAAATTTTTTTTATTGAATTAGAAAAAACTATAACAAAGTGCATTTGGAAGAACAAAAGACCAAGAATATCAAGGGAAATAATGAAAAAAAAATATGAAGGAAGATGGCCTAGCAGTTACCAGATCTTAAACTGTACTAGAAAGCAGTAGTCATTAAAACAATATGGTACTGACAAAGAGACAGAAGAGAGGATCAGTGGAATAGACTAGAGGTAAGCGACCTCAGCAAGACAGTTTTTGATAAGCCCAAAGAACCCAGCTTTGGGGGAAAAAAAAACCCACTATTTGACAAAAACTGCTAGGAAAATTGGAAAGCAATATGGGAGAGATTGGGCCTAGATCAACATCTCATACCCTATACCAAGATAAACTCAGAATAGATGAATGACTTGAATATAAAGAAGGAAACTATAGGTAAACTGGGTGAGCACAGAATAGTATACTTGTCAGATCTATGGGAAGGGAAAGATTTTAAAACCAAGCAAGAGTTAGAAAAAATAACAAAATGTAAAATAAATAATTGTGACTACATTAAACTAAAAAGTTTTTGTATAGACAAAACCAATGCTACCAAAATTAGAAGGGAAACAACAAATTGGGGAAAAAATCTTTATAACAAAAAACTCAGACAAAGGTCTAATTAATCAAATATACAAGGAGCTAAATCAATTGTACAAGAAATCTAGCCATCTCCCAATCAATAAATGGGCAAGAGACATGAATAGGTAATTTTCAGATAAAGAAATCAAAACTATCAATAAGCACATGAGAAAGTGTTCTAAATCTCTAATGATTAGAGAAATGCAAATCAAAAGAACTCTGAAGTATCACCTCATACCTAGCAGATTGGCTAAAATGACATCAAGGGAGAGTAATGAATGTTGGAGGGGATGTGGCAAAATTGGGACATTAATGCATTGCTGGTGGATTTGTGAACTGATCCAACCATTCTGGAAGGCAATTTGGAATGTCCTTTGATTGGGGAATGGCCGAACAAATTGTGGTATCTGTTGGTGATGGAATACTATTGTGCTCAAAGGAATAATGAACTGGAGGAATTCCATGTGAACTGGAATGACCTTCAGGAATTGATGCAGAGTGAAAGGAGCAGATCCAGATCATTGTACACAGAGACTGATACACTGTGATATAATCAAACATAATGGACTTCTCTACTAGCAGCAATGCAAGGATCCAGAGCAGTGCTGAGGGACTTATGAGAAAGAAAACTAGTCACATTCAGAGAAAGAACTGTGGGAGGAAAAACAGAAAAAAACAACTGCTTGAACATATAGGCTGATGGGGATATTATTGGGGATGTAGACACTAAATGATAACTCTAGTCCAACTATCAATAATATGGAATTAGTTCTTGATCAATGATACATTAAAACCCAGTGGGATTGTGCATTGGCTAAGGGGAGTTAGGGGGTTTTGGGGGAGAGGGAAAGAAAATAAAATATGTAACTAGGGGGAAATATTCAAAATAAAAATAAAAATAAAAGTTTTGTACCAGCAAAACCAATGCAACCAAAATTAGAGGGAAAGCAACAAACTGGGAGAACATTTTTATAACAAAACTCTCTGACAAAGGTTTAGTTTTCCAAACATATAAAGAATTAAGTCAAATTTACAAAAAATCAAGCCATTCCCTAATCGACAAATGGTCAATGGACATGAATAGGCAGCTTTCACATGATGGAATCAAAACTATCAATAAGCACATTAAAAAATGTTCTAAATCCCTCCTGATTAGAGAAATGCAAATTAAAAGAACTCTGAGGTACCACTTCACACCTAGAAGATTAGCCAATATGACAGCAAAGGAAAGTGATTAATGTTGGAAGGGATATGACAAAACTGGGACACTAATACACTGCTGGAGTTGTGAATTGGTCCAACCATTCTGGAGAGCAATTTGGAACTATGCACAAGGGGCTTTAAATGAATGCCTTCCCTTTGACCCAGCCATACCACTACTGGGTTTGTACCCCAAAGAGATAATAAGGAAAAAGACTTGTACAAAAATATGTATAGTCAAGCTCTTTGTGATGGCAAAAAATTAGAAAACGAGGTGGTGTCTATCAATTGGGAAATGGCTGAATAAATTGTGGTATATGTTAGTGATGGAATATTATTGTGCTGAAAAGAATAAAGAAATGGAGGAATTCCATGTGAACTGGAAATGACCTGCAGGAACTAATGCAGAATGAAAGGAGCAGAACCAGAACATTGTACATAGATACATTATGGCACAATCAAATATAATGGACTTTTCTACCAGCAGCAATGCAATAACCCAGGACAATCCAGAGGAACTTGTGAGAAAGAATGCTATCCAAATGCAGAGAAAGAACTGTGGAATCAGAAATGCATTAGAAAAATATATGCTTGATCATGTAGTGCAATAGGAATGTGAATAGGGTTTTTATGTTAAAAGATCACTCTACTTCAAATATGAATAACATGGAAATACGTTTTGAACAATGATCCATGTATAACCCAGTGGAACTGCTTGTTGGCTTCAGGAGGGGGTAAGAAAGAAGGGGTGGGGGTTATGAATCATTTAACCATGGGAAAACATTCTAAATAAAAAAAATTTTGAAAATCCTTTTGAATTATCCTTTTTCTACATGTCCTATCTAAGATGAGTCCCCTTTCCCCTGAAATTTCTATATACTTGTGGAAGTATGTGTTCCTGGTTTGGGAGGATTTTTTTCCAGCTGTTCTTACTATGCCATCTTAGTAAATACCCATTTCTAAAGACTAATTAAGTCTAGTTGCCTAACAGATATTAAATACTTAATTAATGGGAAGAATATACTATTGGAAACTTAAGCTAGAACCGGACCCCCACTCACCCACCCAAATCGAATTTATCCAAGGTCCTTGAAGGGGAAAATAGGGCTCTCTCTAAGGAAACAGCATGCCAGTCAATGAGTGGTTGGATGGGAGACCCAGAGTCTACATCCCGTAAACATTTTCAAGGATTGGTTCCTTTAACCAATCATTGAATTGAATAGTTTCAAATTATCTCAGCATTCTTGTTACCTGGAATAATCTGGGTTGTTAAATAGAATGTTAGTTTTTTCCTAAAATATGGCACCCAGGAATGAATATGGTACTCCAGGCATTGACCTATCCAGACATTATAAAGTGATAATATTATCTCTGTGATTCTTTTTTCTTTAGACCCGATCTATAATTTCATTCATATGAAGAACTCTTGGTAAAGAAATTCTCTTCACCAACATAAGTCACCATTTGTTCTGTAACTTAAAAGTAAGAGAGTGGTCTGGGCATTATTCTGTCACTTAAACAGCATCTCTCAAAGGGAAATACTTCAAATCAATGTCTTCTTCACTCCAAAATTGGTATTAACTAATAAGCAAGTGAAATACATACTAATGGGAGCTCACCAACCCTCTTGAAACCAAGGTTTACCCTAGAAACCTGAAGGGAGAAGCATAAACTCTTCTCTGGGGCCCCAGCAGCATCATTTATTAGTAATGTCACACTCATATAGAAACAAGAGCCATTAAAACTATATGTAAAAATCACTACAGGCCACATAATGACTTAGAAAACCATATATTAATATTATATCTATTTTATTATACTTTTGGTAAATTTTTCCCAATTTTTATTTTAATTCTGATTTGGGCCACATAAGAATGCTTTGGGATGCATGTTCGCCATTTTTGCTTTACATCATACTTCAAGGTTCCATTAATAAAATGTAAAATTTCATTAGCTATTTTGGGAATCAATTCAAACTATCTTAGGTCCATTAAAACCTTCAACTTATTTTATTTTTTTTAAACCCTTACCTTCCGTCTTGGAGTCAATACTGTATATTGGCTCCAAAGCAGAAGAGTGGTAAGGATAGGCAATGGGGGTCAAGTGACTTGCCCAGGGTCACACAGCTAGGAAGTTTCTGAGGCCACATTTGAACCTAGGACCTCCTGTCTTTAGGCCTGGCTCTCAATCCACTGAGCTACCCAGCTGCCCCCAAGTTATTTTACTCAAGAGATTCTGTAGTTATCTAGCAATATTTCACCTATCAACTCCCTAGTCAGGTGAGTTTTTAAACTTAAACTCCAAATGGGGTCACAAAGAGTTGGACAAGACAGAAAAACAACTTGGCAACAAAAATTTCTTGATGGTGTTAAAGATTTTACATTTACTGCTATATGTGCACACTGAGACTCTATTTCTCCCAATAAGAACACAAACTTTGAAGGAGAAGAAGGTGACATATCTTTTTTATATTCCCCCCATATTACCTAATGAAGTACTCTGCAGTCATCAGGAATTCAGTTATTAATTGATTATCTTTTTATATATACAGTCAGAATGAGTATATCAAGCCACTCAAAGAATGATGCACTTTGTAAACAATAATCACAAGTTACCTCTGAAGTAAAAATCATATTATTAATTAAAATAATTATAATCAAGAAATAGTTAGCACACTTAACATTAAGAATAAGAACTGGCTCTGGAATGCTTGCCTAAACAATCTCATATTCCCATGAATGAAAGATGTAGTACCTTAAGTTATAATGCTACCTGGGAGGGATCACTGAGATGTGTTAATATTGTGTTTTTACAAAATCCTATTTAATAAGCATTTATTAAGTGCCCCCTATATATAGGATCCTGGGGTTACAAAGACAAAAATGAAATAATCCCTGAGGATTTGACATAGAAAAGCTCTTGGACTCACGTTTGCTGAAGAATGTGCTGACCATGAAGCTGAAGTTTATAGAAGCAAGGGTAAAACACATCAGAAAAACAAACATCAAAAATTTATCACTGAAGCGGATAACTGGCAGGTATGTAATCTATCACAAAACATCCAATAAATTATTTCAGTTACATTAAAAGAAGAGAAAAATAGGGAAGAAATAGATAATGTCCTTAAACATTGCAATACTACAACCTAAACTATCCACTGACTGAAGCTCAAATAAAGGTAATGTAAACTACACTTCTCACCCCTTGGGAAAGGTCAAGAGGCCTTCCCGATCTCTATAAACATAAGGACTATTTCCCAAGAGACTAAGTGTATGCTTTCAATCAGTCTCAGAACATCATTCATCCAATAATCTCAGTACAATCTACTTATAACATCAGGATATTCTTCCAAAAGTTCCTTTATTGTATTCTCACATCATCTCCCTCAACTGCAAACCCTGGTTGAGGTGGGGGTAGGAAAAGTGTAATTGCTGTATGTATCTTCAAAGTCTTCTTCTCCTGGTATCCTCCAGAGGTAAATGCTTAGTTATACCATCACCATCTTGACAATGCAACAATTGCTTTATGTAATATCTTGGGCTTAATTGATGTTCTATTTGATGGTATATTATCTCTTCAATAATAGAATGTCCTCCCTCTAAATTCCTTTTAAACTTCAACTATATTAAAACACACATCTCAAACACTTGCCTTGGAAAAGAGGATCAACATTTGGAAAAATATGATGAGAAGAAAACGCATGAGGAATGTGAAAAAATGGGCACTCCAAAGCAAAAAATTACTAAGACCCATCATGCGAAGGTATTCCTGTTAGGAATCAGAAAAAAAAAAAAGCAAGTAATACATAATCAAGCATTTTAATCTGATGACATAATAAACTATTAAATAAAACTTTGAAGGACTTAATTGAAAGTTTCTTTAGCTCTTACATCAGCTCTTCCTCAGGAAGAATGTGAAAAATGTGACTATAGAGCAGTGATGGCAAACTTTTTAGAGACAGAGTGCCATGCCCCTCCCCCCAAGACCACGTGCCATGCCCCCTCCATATGTTGGGTATGCCCCACTCCCTGTACCCCACACAGAGAAGGGAGAAAGTGCTCCCATTGGGCTGCTGGTCAGAGGGGCAGGTGATGTGAAAAAAATGTCATCAGGCACAGTGAAGAGGGAGAGGGAGACAGTTCTGCTCAAGTCCATCTGCCTTTCTAGTAATGAACTCTGGGCATGAGGGGTGGGGGAGGGAAGGTGGCCAAGAGCCTACAGAGAGAGCTCTGCATGTCATCTTTGGCACCCATGCCATAGGTTTGCCATCCCTGCTATAGAGTCTATTTTTATTCCCAATTGCTACTCTTTAAGAAAATACTAAAACTGAGCCATAACTGGAAAAAGATAACAAGGTTCATAATGAGATTAAACCCATAAACATTCTTTTGATATTATTCATAATAAAAACATCTAGTGGTTCATATTATAACAAACATTATCTAGTATAGGGTGATTAAGCATATTGTAGTAATAATTTGCAAGGCCAAAAGTTAGAATAAAAAGAATGCTTCTTGCTTTTAGATTGGCCATGAGAAAGCAATATGTTATATAATATTCTTAATTATGCTATAGTGTTCTGAATATGTCTACATATACATGTATTATAATTCTATGGGTCTTTGATTATATAAGTTATTATTTTGGTTATAAAACATAATTTTTTTGGTTCTTTGCATACTGTCCTTTGAGGCTGGTAAGGAAAGGGATGTCTATTTAGCCAATGAATGAAAACAAATAAAAATCAAGTTTGCAATGTATTAAGAGGCTGCTTTATCATCCAAAGAGGAAAAAGTTGGGATAAATGGGTAATTCTCTGACAAGAAAATAGTATTTATCTTTGGATCAATGCTACAACTGATCTACATAACATGTTTTCATAAATTATCTGGGTAATGGAGCCCACAGTAAAATCTCATAGTTTTCAAGTCACATTAAGCTCTTCCAAGAAAATAGGTCAAATTTCGAAGATAAATTAATCTAGTCCCTTTTTTTGACAGAATAAAAGTCTTTTCGGAAATATAATAAATATAGCATACTTAAGCTTCTGCAAAACAAGTTTTTTAGGCTTGTGGACAAGATAAAGAAATATGTTTTGGTGGACCTGGAATTGGTTCAATGATCAAAACAAAAGACTATTCATTTTAATGTGTAAATGTTAAAGCTTCTAGAAGTATGCCTAGGGACCTATATTTGGTCCTAAGCTCTTCAAAATTTTCATCTATTATTTAAACAAAGACATAGGTGACATAAAGCAATAAAGAACTACTAATGTGTGATTTGGTTAACACAATGAGAATTTTTTAATGTCTTTCATTTCTTTTCATTTCAAAACAAAAGCTAAACCAAATAAGGTGAAATTTTTAATAGATTAATATAAAATGCTACAATTATTTTCAAAAAATCAGTTTCAAAATGAAGGAGGAAAAGATATAACTAGATAACAGCACCTACATATAGGGTCTATGGGTTCTTGTGGACAGCAACTAATTAGGAACTGAATGTGTGACATGGTAGCCAAAAAAGCAATAGCTATCTACAACTTGACTGAAAGTCATAGTACCCAGGGCAAGGTAAGTATAGTGATAATAAACTGTATTCTGGTAAGCTCATATTTGGAATACTGTATTCAGTTCTGGAAACGATACTTCATGAAAGACAGATAATTTGGAGATTATCTAGAAAAGGGTAACCAAGATGATAAAGGGACTAAATAATATGCCATACAAGAATGGATTGGGTGGTACAGCTAAGTGGCTTAGTGGATTGAGAGCCAGACCTAGAGATGAGAGGTCCTGGGTTCAAATCTGACCTCAGACACTTCCTAGCTGTGTGACTCTGGGCAAGTCACTTAACCCCCATTGCCTAGCCCTTACCACTCTTCTGCCTTGGAACCAACACACAATATTAATTCTAAGAAAGAAGGTAAGGGTTTAAAAAAAAAGGATGGCTTGAGGGAAGTGGGTACATTTAACTTTAAGAAGGAAAGACTTAAGGAAGAAACTATAATCTTTAAGTATTTGAAAGGCTTGTGAAAGACAACCTCATGTTGCTCCAATTGACCCCAGAGAATAGAAGGAGGAGCAACAGGTGGAAGCTGCAGAGGCAGATTTTGGTTTGCTATAAGAACACTTTCTAACAATAAGACTTATGTGAAAATGTGCACGGAGGATAGTATGTTTCAACCTACTGTGTTCTTCAAGCAGAGAATGTTATGATATTTATTGGAGATGTAGGAATTCTAAGGCAGTTATGAGGTGGATTAGATGACCCATGGAGTCCCCTCCAAATCCCACAGTATTCCAACCTATGAGGTGTTTTAAACCCACCACAAATGGAGGCTTACCTTGGACTTATTTTCTTTTTCTGACACAATGAAACGGATGGCACTAAGTACAGGAGAGGAGAAAACTAATAAAATTATTAAGGGAAGAAACACATTTAACAAAACGAGGAAGTTGTCAGTTTTGAAACTTGGGGCTGGAAATCTCATGATCAAAACAGAAGAGCTGATATTAGACTTGTCTTTCCCAGTATTTCTTCTATGGTACTGTATAATAGCGTGATCAACAGCATACTGTATACTCAGGAAACCTTCAAGGTAATACTCTGAATGAGAAATAATAATAAAATCTCAATCAATATACTGTTTTACATTTTACAAAATATTTTCATATGCATTCTCTCATATGATATTCTCAACAACCTTGAGAAGTATTGGCAGGATGTTGGTAATTATTTCTACTTTACAAATGAGGAAATGGGATCAGAGAGATTAGGTGAATTGTCTTAAACTCTATAATTACACAACCCTTTTAAAGATTAAGGTCTATAGCTATATTTAAACTTATTTACCCTAGTTATTAAACTTTAAATTCAGTGACAAGCTAAAAAAACAGGGCCGAGACACAAAGCAGACAACATATAAGACAGATCAATACTTTCCATTCCCAGAATAGGAAGAACTAAGATAGATATAAAGGCCATCTCTATAGTTAAAATCCCCACAGTGTTCAGTGTCCTATCTAGGAAGGATTCAGTGATATTTAAAGCGAACAAAGAATCAATGGCATTCTGAATAGTTTTCCTAAGATGAAGGTGGAAGGTAGAAGGTCAAAGCACTTAGTACCAAAAAGGGGCTTCTAATAAGTACAGTCCATGATAATCAAGCTAAGAATTTAAAACCCATCTATGCAAAAAATAACAAAACTGCCCAGTTCTTTTAGAACCAAAGGCAAAGTAAAACTAGGAAAAAATCCAACGGTCACTTCCTGAATGTCAAAGTCAAAATCCAGAGCTTCTATGTTAAAGAAAAAAATAACACAAGTGTTCAGAAAGCATTCAAGTACCAAGAAACCAGAGTCAAGATGACACAAGACTATACTGCAACTATTTTAAAGAAGAGAGAACATTCTAAATTCCAAAAGGAGGAGGTAGGAAATATTATAACCAAAAATAACATACCCTACAAAACTCAGTATAATCCCACAAGAAAGGCTGAGTGACAGAGGAATGTACCTTTAATTGAATGGTGGAGCCTGTGGTTTTATCAGTATAGGAAACTTCCTCTACCAAATGCAGATCAGTAGCTTCCACTGAAATTGTTGTCAGAGAGACCAATTGCTACACTGCCTGCTGCACAATCCAGTTGAGCTAGCCTCAACTAGGAGAATGTAGGTCAACCAAGTAATATTCCCTGGAGTTTGCCCAGCAATAATAATATCCACTGCAGTTTTTAAGAACTACGTTTCATTGGTCAGACACTATTATTCCTATATCTACAACCCACCACCACTTGTTTCTTTCCCTGTCCCTTCAATACTCAATTACTGACCACTTAGGAACAAAATATCTCCAACTCCATACTCCCATGCTCATCGCTCTCGACCTAATCCCATCTATTTCACACTCTGACTCTGTCCACCCACTACCACTTCCACTGTGCACTCTGGAATTCTCATTCCAGAGAAATTATTCCCCTTTGTCAAAGATCTATTTCTTTCATATTGCTTTCCAGTACTTACTCTCACCAAGACCTAGATTACCCTAGAAAATACTGGCCCAAGAGGGGAAGGTGGATTACTCCTTGTTCCCTAAGGCCACAATCAAATTCTTTTGCTGTCATTGCTCAAAAACCTTTCCTCCAGGGTCAGCTGGGTAGCTCAGTGGATTGAGAGCCAGGCCTAGAGACAGGAGGTCCTAGGTTCAAATCCGGCCTCAGACACTTCCCAGCTGTGTGACCCTGGGCAAGTCACTTGACCCCCATTGCCTACCCTTGCCAATCTTCCACCTATAAGTCAATACACAGAAGTTAAGGGTTTAAAATTAAAAAAAAAAATTTTTAAAAAACCAAACCTTTCCTCCTTTGAAGTTCGGAGTATAAAATTTAACACATTCACAGGATTACAAACTTAGAGTTGGAAGAGATCTAATAAAATATCAGTCTAGCCCCTTAATTTTATAGATGAGGAAAGTTAAGAACAGAAAGACTAAGTGATTTGCCTCATAATATTTAAAGTAGGATTAAAACTCAGCTCTTCCTGATTGGCAATCCAGCACTTTACCTTCCCTGTCAGCTAGATGCTTCTTAAAGAATTAGTCCCCAATGTAAGACATGGGCCCACATCACTAAAATTATGGGGATATCTTCTAATAGGGACAGAGTCAAGATGGCAGAGGAAAGTCAGATTCTTCCAATACAGTCTCTCCAAAGCATCCTTAAAAATGTATCAAGTCAAAATTCTAGGCTGGAAAGTTAATTAAGTCAAAGTAAGTCATTTTTTCTATCTCAGAGCAGCTTCAGAAGGCAGAAAGAGAGGATTACAGATAAGGAACACATAGCATAGCAGAAAAGGTACCAGTGATGGTAGCAATATCTAGCAATGGCAGAGACAGAATCAGCAGCAGAAAGGTGCAACCCAATTTCCATGAAGAGTAGAAGATTGATGTCTGGTAAGAGATCCCAGTGGATCTGTACTAGAAATGGGAGCACAAATAGGCAGCTCTATTGCCTATTACCCAGTTCCATATCACAGTGTCAGGGCAGAGAAAGGATTGATCATGGCTACAAGGGAGCAAGGGTCATTCCACAGACTAGGAAGGGACTAACCAGGCCTCTTCCCAATTATATTCCTTTATAATTACTGAAAATGTAGAAGCTTCCATTGATCTGTGAAAGCAGCATAAAGACATAAAAGACAAATGGTCAAACCAGGCATCTCTCCACCCTGAGAGGTGAGCAAAGCCCATCTCTAATATAAAATGCAAATCATGAAATAGGCTGGAAAAATAAGCAAATGACATGAAAAGAACCTATCCATAAAAGGCTTCTGTGGGACAAGCTCAAGTAAGGGGTTGAAAAAGCTAGATGTAGAATTCTCTGAGCAGCTGCCAGCAGCCAGCAACTCAGTGGGCTGCTCTGGCAAAATCAAGCCTCTGTCAACATTCTGTTTGGATTACTCTCTAACCTCATCCTGGGTTTTCGTGCCTAAAGCAAGAGAATGGGTTTGGACTTGGGATTTGACTCATCCAGGGTTACAAATGATACTCCTGCCCAGGGGTTGGCAACGTATGGCTCTCGAAAAAGGAAGCCATAAAGTCAATTTTTTTTCAGGCACTGTTACAGGAGCACACACTGTGAGCACTGTATGACTCTCACAAAATTACATTTTTAAAAATGTAGCATTTATGGCTCTCACGGCCAAAAAGGTTGCCGACCCCTGCTCCTGCCTGAATACTTTGTAAATCCCTGTCACTTTGCTCTTTATCCAAGCTAACCTGTTGTTTTAAACTTGGAATAAAGAGAGGAGCCTGAGATTCTGATGACTCCAACCAAGATGGCAAAGCTTCTGGAGGCAAACTGTTGCAGATCCTTGGACGGTCCCTATGCTTCTCACCCAAGCCTTTTGTGGTAGAATGAGAAAGCAGACCCCTTTTATAGTCATCCTCAATTGTCCCATAAATCTCTTTGCACATTTGCAATATGTCCTCCCATTCTTGGTCTTCTGCCACAGAAATATCATTGTATTGTGTGCAGCTTGCTAGAGACATATGCTCTCCCGTGCCCAGTCTTTTGAGAATCATCTAGTACACCCAGATTAGTTATACACACATCCCTGTCATTGCCATTAGTCCTTTTTGATTCAGAAACTTCAGTTCATAAGGACTTTGGAATCACACCCTGGGCCAAATATTTCTCCATTTGATCAAGATATGGAGACTGGCTGTACTTCTTGCATGCATGAAAACAAAGCATATCAGGTGTGGATCTTTAATATGCAAGTCTGTACTTGGCTTTAATATTTCAATTTCAGTCCTTTTCATAATTTGAAAAACAAGCTGCTTGCATGTTCACATAACCTAACAATTTCTAAAATATCTACCTCATATGAATGTAAGCTTTTCTTAATAACTTTGCTGCACAGAAGCTCTATTTATATTCATGTCACTACGGTGGAAAAAAAAACTATCCTATCCTATCTTAAAGTTTATTTAAAGTTAGTATAATCCTACTTATAGTGTTTTTAGTGTTCTCTGAGAATACTCAGAGGGTCACGGCTTGCTCTTTTGCTGTAGGAGGGGAGGGTTTGGAAGGGGTATTGACGAGGTAAGTTTACACTCAAAAAAAATCTTTAGTAGTAGTATTTAAAATCATAGGAATTCTCTTTTCAAAAATATGTGGATTCCCATACAAAAAGGTGAATAATGGAATCCTTTTTCCAATAAACAATGAAATTGATTTGTGGTCAGAAGACCAGTTTCTGTTCATCAGCCAATGTTTATTTTCTTAACTCATGCTGCTGTGAGAAGGGAGGGAGAGCTGGGAAGCAAGGTTAGGAAGAGCTCCAGCCTCTGAGGTTTTTTTTTTAAACAATTCATATTAGTATGTAAGCAGTTAATCCAATTATCGTTGTCCATAAATCACTGCATTACTAATTTAGTTTAGCTCCAACATATTAACTTGTTTCTATAAAGGAAGCATGTTCTTTTATTCTGAACAGTTTAAACTTCTATATAAAAACCTTATATGAAAAATCTTGAAAAAAGAAACCCTGAATTTTCATAGGGATTGTTTCCATTTATCTTAATTGCCTCACGTTTGTTCAAAACTTCCTTCTACATACACATATACACAATTTTCTTAAAAATCCTATTAACTCTTTAACTTTAGTTGCAATATATACTGGATCAAAATTTATTCAAGCTGCCAACTAACATTTCAGGGCTTTTAAGTTATATCTCTAAAGTTCATGTAAGATAGCTGGTAACTTTTGCCTGTTTAAAATGTTTCTCCAAAATCTCTGAGGCATATAATGAAGGAATAGTCATCTTTAAACCTTATCATATGATAGTTATCAACTTTATAGTCATTCTTTTTTTTTTACTGTCTTGCTGTTTCAGTCCCTAAATATTAATATAAAATAATTATAAGCACTTTGTTCTCCTTCCTGTGTGTGAGGAAGGGGTTAATAACTCTGTAAAGTTCCAAGGCCAAAGCAGTTTATCTCAATGTTGTGCGGCTTGTGATATCTTTATATGCTCTTTTAACACTTTAAATTACTATACTTATAAAATCTGCATGTTTTTTAAAACCCTGATAATAAAATCACTCCCAATGGATATTAATTAAAACTCAACAACTGTCAAATTGACTTTGATTAGTCCTTTAACAATGTTTCCTTCACATCACCATTGTTCAAATAAGCTTAGTCTCAAAGCATTTACTCTTTTTCCTTTTCTTATACCTCAAAACATTTCTACCTACCTGAATAATTTTTTCCTTTCATTCTTTATACCTTTTTTCCACTGTCTATTTCTCTCACCTCATCTGGCTTCTCCTCTTTCAGAAATAGAGGAGAGGTAACTATACCTAACTGTCTATAATTAATACTTAGTCTTATTTGATTCCTGAACTGGTCAAATTGCCCTTTCCATCTGCATTATACATATACATAATTTGCATAAAAATTAAATTTCTTTATAGTACAAATTCATATCTACTTTGTGTTCACACACTACTACATTTTAACAAGTTGCATTTGAATACATGTGAATTCCTTCTTATTCATAGCATATATTTTTAAAACAATTTACATATCTGTCAATGGGAAATTTGGATATCTCAATTTTACCCTTGCCCTTTGGAGAAAACTCAGTACTAGGCACACTTGTTTTGGTTTGGCCTATTTTCTTTAAAACTTTTTGGGAACGCTAGTGCAGATGGGATCTGTGGACATAATAAAATGTTGAATGCCTTTGTTTTAGAGCAGGGGTCAGCAACCATTTTGGCCGTGAGAGCCATAAACGCCACATTTTTTAAAATGTAATTTCATGAGAGCCGTACAGTGCTCACAGTGCGTGCTCCTGAAATAGCGCCTGAAAAAAAATTGACTTTATAGCTCCTGCAGAAAGAGCCATATCTGGCCCTCAAAAGAGCCAGATATGGCTCCAGAGCTTCTCTAAAGTTCTCTCAGGAAGCCCAGCTCTTTGTTGGACCCTTTCCTTTTGTAAATTGTTGTAGCTGACCACTCCCTGATCCCCTGAGGCTAGCTGCATACCTCTGCAGCCTTGCCTTACCAAGTTCTCCAGAGGGTATGAGACGCCCAAGTTCTGTTCCTCTTTGGAGAAGGCATCTATCCTGGTGTCCCGCCCACCCCACCCCCCCATACGTCCTCCAGAGTCCCCAGGGTGTAGGTCCTGTGTAGATTTTGGCACTGGGCTCTGTGTGGTTGGCTGAATATTGGACTTATCCCTATCCTGATTAAAGACTTAGGTTTTTCTGACTACTTTGGTAGTTCTGAGTTATTTCCAAGTTAACATATCCCAGGCAAGTACAACACTGTTTAGAAATTCCATTTTTTGCAATAAATCAAATTTTTTTAACTTTTTATTTAATCAATTTTGAACATTTTCCCATGGTTACAGGATTCATGCTCTATCCCTCCCCTCCTACCACCCCCTCCCATAGCCAATGCACAATTCCACTGGGTTTCACATGTGTCATTGAACAAAACCCAATTACATATTATTGATATTTGCACTACAGGGCTCATTTTGAGTCAATATCCCCAATTATATCCCCATCTACCCATGTGATCAGTCAATTGTTTTTCTTCTGTGTTTCTACTCACAAAGTTCTTCCTCTGAATGTGGATAGCTTTCTTTCTCATAAGTCCCTCATAGTTGTCCTGTATCATTGCATTGTTTCTAGTAAAGTCCATTAAATTCGATTTTACCAGTATATCAGTCTCTGTGTATAAGGTTCTCTTGGTTCTGCTCCTTTCACTCTGCATCAATTCCTGGAGGTCATTCCAGTTCACATGGAATTCTTCCAGTTCATTATTCCTTTCAGCACAATAGCATTCCATCACCAATAGATACCACAATTTGTTCAGTCATTCCCCAA
This sequence comes from Gracilinanus agilis, assembly GCF_016433145.1. Classification (NCBI taxonomy): domain Eukaryota; kingdom Metazoa; phylum Chordata; class Mammalia; order Didelphimorphia; family Didelphidae; genus Gracilinanus; species Gracilinanus agilis. The sequence continues at coordinate 221,807,149 of NC_058130.1, forward strand.
TTAAAGGGCATACCCTCATTTTCCAGTTTTTTTGCCACCACTGAGAGCACAGCTATAAATATTTTTGGACATGTCTTTTTCCTTATGATATCTTTGAGGTATAAACCCAGCAGTGGTATGGCTGGATCAAAGGGCAGGCAGTCTTTTAGTGCTCTTTGGGCATAGTTCCAAATTGCCATCCAGAATGGTTGGATCAATTCATAACTCCACCAGTTATGCATTAATGTCCCAATTTTGCCACATCCTCTCCAACATTTATTACTTTCTTTTGCTGTCATTTTAGCCAATCTGCTAGGTATGAGGTGGTACCTCAGAGTTGTTTTGATTAGCATTTCTCTATTTATTAGAGATTTAGAGCACTTTTTATGTGCTTATTGATAGTTTTGATTTCTTTATCTGAAAATTGCCTATTCATGTCCCTTAACCATTTATCAATTGATCAATTGGGGAATGTTTTGATTTTTTGTACAATTGACTTAGCTCCTTATAAATTTGAGTAATTAGACCTTCATCAGAGGTTTTTGTTATAAAGATTTTTTAGCAATTTGTTGCTTCCCTTCTAATTCAATATACCAAATTGTGGGAAACCAATAAGAGAATAGATAAAAATCTGAGACTCCTCTTTTGACCCCTTTTGTGATCCTTGTAATTTCCTGTTGAAAAATATTATGGCCTTATTATAAAGCTTTAAGTTCCTAGCTAACCAGAAGTTAAATGGTTAACACTCTCCCCCTTTGGCAAGGAATGCAGCTGCCTGATATAGCCAAGGCCAAAACCTTAGTGGGGGCAATTCAACCCTGAGAGGGATATTCCCCAACTTGGTTTTTTGAGAAGAACTCAGTCAAAATTCAGCCTTGGCCTTATTCTATTCTGAAGCCAATGTTTTGTGTTTTGATATGACATAATTTATAACTTCTGCGCATCTGCAAAGTTTCGGGGGGTTCTTTTTGTGTGAAATGAGTCTTGAAATATATATAATAAACTCCATGCTCCAGGAGACAGAGCTGGAAGCATGAGGTGAAAGATGTTCAGTGTCCTGTTATTTCCTTATCAACTAAACTGTCCTTATCAGATTATCAGAGATGATAAATAGATCTCAACACCAAATTCTTAATAGCTGTGTTAATTCACATTTTAGAGATCACCAAATTTAAACACTTTATCTCCCAATGCCATCATATTTTCTTGCTATGCTACATGCATTAAAATAACATCTCATTTCAAAATCCAAAATTTAAATACTAGAGAATCTCCACATTACAACCTTTTCCTAACTGAATTTTGTACTTTTAGATTTTATGTTTACTAAGTAGCCGGTACAGCTTTTTGCCTCCATAAAATAAAAATTTCCTGTGTCAGGCTATTAATTACATTCAAACAATTCTCAAATTCACTGAAATCATTATGCATTACTAGTCCTAATGATAATAAACAATTCTCTAGCTATAGGTTTTGTGCAGAATTAAATTTAGCTAAAATTTCACATTTAATTTACATAACTATCACCATAAATGAAATTCCACTATATCATATTACATATCAAAATCATTAGCAATTCTCCAAAGTTACATATATCAACCTTTAAGATTAAATCCAAGTGAAAGTCAAATTATGGGATAAAATCTCCCTTTGTTCATTCTTGACTTTCCTCCCTCCTTAGCAACCTACTGTTTGATAAACCCAATGATCCCAGGTTTTGGAATAAGAACAAAAATTTCTGAGAAATTAGAATTCAATGTTATTATACTAATTAATGAACTCCACTATTGATAATAATGGTCTAATTGTATAAATTCAAAGTCTTTCTGTATTTTTAAGATAAATTACACAAAAGTCATTTTATGTTACTTCATGGTGAAAACAAATAGTATTGGCAGGTAATAAAATAACTTGTATGGCAGAAGCTAGGTATATACCAATATCTCACACTATATACGAAGATAAGGTAAAAATGTATATATGATTTAGATATAAAGAATGATACCCCTCACTAAATTAGGAGAATACATAATAGTTTACCTGGCAGATGTTTGGAGACAGGAAGAGGAGTTAGAGAGTATTATAAGTATTATAAGACATGAATGATTTTGATTTTATTTAATTAAAAGGCTTTTGTACAAATAAAACTAAGATAACCAAGATTAGAAGGAAAACAACAACAGTGACCAATATGAAAGTGTGTTTTGCATGACAATAAAAATAATTTTTTTAAATCTACATACTTGCTGTTTCTGATATAATATAAGCTTCTTAAGAGTAGGAATTATTTTGTTTTTTATATATACATCTAGAAGTATATCATATGATAGGTAATTAATAAATGCTTGTTGATTGATATTCACTGGTTGGTAAAACAATTAAATATTTAAAGGGATAGACGAACAAAATAGGAAAGAAATACACAGCAACACTCTATATTTGGGATCCCTAATGAGCCACTTTCAGCTCCAGAAAATTTTAATAGAAAGATAAACAAGACAGAGGATAAGAATCTGAAAAGAATTTTAGAAAAGCTGGACATGACAGACCACTGGAATTTATTGAAAATCAACTGAAAAGAGGATTCCGGGTAAAGATGGCGGCAGAGTAAAAAGCAGCTGCTTAACCTCTCCTAACCAAAACATATAGGACTCCTCAAGGGGACACAAAAACAAATCCAGCCAAACAAAGGGACCCCACAACAGGTCTCAGCATAAAAGGTACATGGGTTCGGGGCATTTCCAGGCTACAAAGAGGTAAAACAGCTCTCACTAAAACATGAGCTGAGCAACCCCCACACCCTCCCATACCACCTACAGTACCAAAACTAGCGCACAAGAGCTAGAGCAAGTTTGGGGCACCCATAAAGTCACTGGCAGCTCCAGGGCCTGCTCCTGAGAGCAGCAAGACTTAAGACCCCAAGAGGCTAAAGAAAGCACGGACTTTGAACACAGACCTTAGGCGCAGATGCGGGTGAAGGTGAGGATGCAGTCTCAGACAAGGATCTTGAGCGCAGGCTTGGACCATGAGTGGGGACCCTGTGCAGACAGGTGCAGGACAGTGGAAGCAGCTCCTTGAGACTGTTAATGGAACCTTGGGCAGAGGAGCAAGCAAGGGGACCACCAAGAGGCTTGACCTTGAGAACAACCAGACCTGAGACCTCAGGAGCCTAAAGAGCACAGATAGACCCTGAGTATGAGGATAAAGCTAAGAAGGCTCAGGGCTAACAATGGCAAGCCAAAATCAGGAACCCCAGAAGAGAAAGATTATCAAGAAGAAATCTTTAACACTCAACATCTTTGACACAAAGACAATCCAGACAACAGAGCAAACAGGAGAGGAGAACAAACAAGTAACCATATCCAACCCTTCCCAAAATAATGAAAACTGGTCACAAGCTATTGAAGAGTTCAAATCTGAGATGATGAGAAAGATGGAAGAGATTTGGTAAGAAAATAACAGTTTAAAAGGCAGAATTTCACAATTGGAAAGTGAGGCAAGTCAATTGAAAATCAGAAATGACCAGATTGAAAAGGAAAACCAAAAGATTATGACCGAAAACCAGTCCCTAAAGGCTAGAATTGAGCAATTAGAAGCTAATGATCTCTCAAGACAGCAAGAACAAATAAAACAAAGTCAAAAGACTGATAAAATAGAAGGAAACGTGAAATATCTCAATGAGCAAGTGACAGACCAAAAAAACAGGTCTAGAAGACAATCTGAGAATCATTGGTCTTCCCGAAAAAGCAGAAATTAATAGAAATTTGGACTCCGTACTAAAAGAAATTATTCAGCAAAACTGCCCTGAAGTTTTACAACAAGAGACCATTATAGACAGTGAAAGGATCCATAGATCACCCTCTACACTAGACCCTGAAAAGACAACCCCCAGGAATATAATAGCTAAATTCAAGAGCTTCCAAGTAAAAGAAAAAAATCTTACAAGAAGCCAGAAAGAGACAATTCAAATATCAAGGAGCACCAATCAGGATCACACAGGATCTGGAAGCCTCCACACTAAAAGACTGCAAGGCTTGTAATATGATATTCAGAAAGGCAAGAGAACTGGTGTCTACAACCACAGATCACCTACCCATCAAAACTAACTATATACTTCTAGGGGAAAGTTTGGGCATTCAAAAAGATAGAAGATTTCCAAGTATTTGCACATAAAAGACAAGGACTAAATGGAAAGCTCGATATCCAACCACAAAAATCAAGAGAAACATGAAAAGATAAATAAGAAACAGAGGGGAAAGAAAGAAAACTCATATTTTTTAAATTTGTCTCTTTAAGGGCTTCAATAAGGTCTAATTATTTGTATTCCTGTGTGGAGAAATGTTATGTATAATTCTCTGTAGTGAACTCTGTTCAACATTATTGCATTCACTATTATAGTAATCAGAAGAATTATTCATAGGGAGAGGTTGGTATACTAAATGGTCTAAGATGATATGGGGGGTGGGAAAGAGTGGGGTGAATAGTAGAGGACACCAAGAGAAACTTGAATAAATAAGAAAAATAGGATATTCTATTACACACAAAGAGGGCATGGGAAGGGGAAAGAATGAATACTATTATAAGAAAGAGAGGAAGAGAGCATTAAGAGGTAATATTTAAACCTTACTCTCAGTGTAATTATCCCTGAGAGGGAAGAGTAGTTACATCCACTAGGATATAAAACTCTATCTAACCCTACTGAGAAAGTCAGAAGTGATAAACCAAGGGGAGCAGGGGAGTGGGGAGGTCAAAAAAGGGAGGGGAGAAGAAGAGGGAGAGAATTCATTAGGCATTAAAAATAAAAAAAGGGGAATAATAAGGGAGGGGGTAGAAAGGGAAGTTAATCAAGGGAGGAACAAGGGTTACTGGCTTAAAGCAAACCATTGGTTTAAAAGGAAATAGTGTAAGAAGAAGGGGTAGAACTAGGAGAGGATACCAAAATGTCAGTGAATATATAACTGATAATTAAACTCTGAATGTGAATGGGATGAACTTACCCATAAAATGGAAGCAAATAGCAGAGTGGATTAGAAACCAAAATCCTACCTAATGTCTACAAGAAACACATATGAGGCGGGTGGACATACACAAGTTTAAGATTCAGGGCTTGAGCAAAATCTTTTGGGCTTAAAATGAGAAAAAGAAGGCAGGAGGAGAGATCATGATTTCTGACAAAGCCGAAGTAAAAATAGATATGATTAAAAAAGACAGGGAATGTAATTACATCCTGATTAAAAGCAGTATATACAATGAGGAAATAACAGTGTTCAATATGTATGCACCAAGTGGCATAGCACCCAAATTCATAAAGGAGAAACTGGCAGAGCTCAAGAAGGAAATAGATAGTAAAACCATACTTGTGGGAGATCTAAATATTCCTCTTTCAGATATAGATAAAATCAAACCAAAAAATAAATAAGAAAGAGGTAAGAGAGATGAATAAAATCCTAGAAAAATTAGATTTAATAGATATGTGGAGAAAAATAAATAGGAACAAAAAGAAATACAACTTCCTTTTAGCTGCACATGGTACATTCACAAAGATTGACCATGTAATAGGGCATAGAAACATTGCTAACAAATGCAAAAGAGCAGAAATAATAAATGTAAGCTTCTCAGACCATAATGCAATAAAAATAATAATTAGTAAGGGCACCTGGACAGGCAAATCAAAAACTAACTGGAAATTAAATAATATGATTCTCCAAAACCAATTTGTCAAAGAAGGAACCATAGAAACAATCAATAATTTCATTGAAGAAAATGACAATGATGAGACATCCTACCAAACTCTGTGGAATGCAACCAAGGCAGTACTCAGGGGGAAATGTATATCCTTGAGTGCATATATTAACAAATTAGGGAGGGCAGAGATTAACAAATTGGGCGTGCAACTTAAAAAATTAGAAAGCGAGCAAATTAAAAATCCCCAGATGGAAACTAAATTAGAAATACTAAAAATCAAGGGAGAAATTAATAAAATTGAAAGTAAAGAACTATTGAATTAATAAATACGACTAGAAGCTGGTATTTTGAAAAAACAGATAAAATAGACAAAGTACTGGTCAATCTAATAAAAAAAGGAAAGAAGAAAACCAAATTGACAGTATCAAAGATGAAAAGGGAGACCTCACCTCTAATGAAGGGGAAATTAAGGCAATCATTAAAAACTATTTTGCCCAATTATATGGCAATAAATAGAGCAATCTAGGAGATATGGATGAATATTTACAAAAATACATATTGCCTAGATTAACAGCAGAAGGAATAGAATGCCTAAAAAATCCCTTATCAGAAAAAGAAATTGAACAAGCCATCCAAGAACTCCCTAAGAAAAAATCGCCAGGGCCTGATGGATTCACAAGTGAATTCTATCAGACATTCAAAGAGCAACTAATCCCAATACTATACAAATTATTTGATATAATAAGCAAAGAAGGAGTCCTACCAAATTCCTTTTATGACACAAATATGGTACTGATTCCAAAGCCAGGCAGATCAAAAACAGAGAAAGAAAACTACAGACCAATCTCCCTAATGAACATAGATGCAAAATTTTTAAATAGAATATTAGCAAAGAGATTCCAACAAGTGATCAAGAGGATCATCCACCATGATCAGGTGGGATTTATACCAGAAATGCAAGGATGATTCAACATTAGGAAAACCATCCACATAATTGACCATATCAACAATCTAACAAACAAAAATCACATGATTATCTCAATAGTTGCTGAAAAAGCCTTTGAGAAAATACAGCATCCATTCCTATTGAAAACCTTGGAAAGTATAGAAATAGAAGGACCTTTCCTAAAAATAATAAACAGTATATACCTAAAACCATCAACAAGCATCATATGCAATGTGGATAAATTAGAAGCTTTCCCAATAAGATCAGGAGTGAAACAAGGATGCCCATTATCACCTTTATTATTCAACATAGTACTAGAAACACTAGTAGTAGCAAATAGAGAAGAAAAGGAAATTGAAGGTATCAAAATAGGCAAGGAGGAAACTAAGCTATCTCTCTTTGCAGATGATATGATGGTCTACTTAAAAAATCCTAGAGAATCAACTAAGAAGCTTGTAGAAATAATCAACAACTTTAGCAAAGTTGCAGGATACATAAATCATCAGTATTTCTATATATCTCCAACATATCACAGCAGCAAGAGGTAGAAAGAGAAAGACCATTTAAAATCACCCTAGACAATATAAAATACTTAGGAATCTATCTACCAAAACAAACACAGCAATTATATGAAAACAACTACAAAATACTTTCCAAACAAATAAAACTAGATCTAAAAAATTGGAAAAATATTGATTGCTCATGGGTAGGATGAGCTAACATAATAAAAATGAGCATTCTACCCAAATTAATTTACCTATTTAGTGCCATACCTATCAAGCTACCAAAATACTTCTTTACTGAATTAGGAAAAACTATAACAAATTTCATTTGGAATAACAAAAGATCAAGAATATCAAGGGAAATAATGGAAAAAAAAGTGAAGGAAGGGGGCCTAGCAGTACCAGATATTAAACTATACTATAAAGCAGTGATCATCAAAACAATATGGTACTGGCTAAGAGACAGAAGGGAGGATCAGTGGAATAGACTTGGGGTTAATGACGTCAGCAAGACAGTGTATGATAAACCCAAAGAGCCCAACTTTGGGGACATGAATCCACTATTTGACAAAAACTGCTGGGAAATTTAAAACCAAGCAAGAGTTAGAGAAAATTACAAAATGTAAATTAAATGCTTTTGATTATATTGAACTAAAAAGCTTCTGTACAAAGAAAAACAATGCAGCCAAAATCAGAAGGGAAATAACAAATTGGGAAAAAAATCTTTATAACAAAAAACTCTGACAGGGGTCTAATTACTCAAATATACAAGGAGTTAAATCAATTGTATAAAAAATCAAGCCATTTCCCAAATTGATAAATGGGCAAGAGACATGAATAGGCAATTTTCAGGTAAAGAAATCAAAAATATCAATAAGCACATGAGAAAGTGTTCTAAATCTCTAATAATTAGAGAAATGCAAATCAAAACAACTCTGAGGTACCACCTCACACCTAGCAAATTGGCTAAAATGAAAGAAGGGGAGAGTAATGAATGCTGGAGGGGATGTGGCAAAACTGGGATATTAATGCATTGTTGGTGGAGTTGTGAATTGATCCATCATTCTGGCTGGCAATTTGGAACTATGCTCAAAGGGCTATAAAAGAATGCCTGCCCTTTGATCCAGCCATACCATTGTTGGGTTTGTACCCCAAAGAGATCATAGATAAACAGACTTGTATGAAAATATTTATAGCTGTGCTTTTTGTGGTGGCAAATAACTGGAAAAGGAGGGTATGTCCTTCAATTGGGGAATGGCTGAAGAAATTGTGGTATATGCTGGTGATGGAATGCTATCGTGCTGAAAGGAAAAATAAACTGGAGAAATTCCATGTGAACTGGAAAGACCTCCAGGAATTGATGCAGAGCGAAAGGAGCAGAGCTAGAAGAACATTGTACACAGAGACAATACACTGTGGTAAAATAGAATGTAATGGACTTCAGTACTAGCAGCAATGTAATGACCCAGGACAATTCTGAGGAACTTATAGAAAAGAACTCTACCCACATTCAGAGGAAGAGCTACAGGAGTGGAAACACAGAAGAAAAACAATTGCTTGAACACATGGGTTGAGTCAGACCTGATTGGGGCTGTAGGCTCGAAATGACCATACCAATACAACTATCAACAAATTGGAAATAGGTCTTGATCAATGACACATGCTAAAACCAGTGGAAATGTGCATCGGTCATAGGTGGAGGGAGTGTGGGGGGTGAAGAGGAAAGTAAGAGTATGAATCATGTAACCATGTTAACTTTTCTAAAAACTGAATATTAATAAATGTTTAAAAAAAGAATGAGATATAAATTTTTGAACATAGTTAATGTGAGAATTTTTGTCGATTTTGGATAAGCAAATTTATTATAATTTATTACATATTTATAACAAATCATATGTATTTATGTTATTGTTATATTACATATTATATTATGTTAGTATATATTTTAAAAATAAAATGAGTTAGGTGAATTAAAAAAAAAGAAAATCAACTGAAAAGAATATACATATTTCTATGCGAAATCGCAAGTTTGGTTTAATATTAGCAAAACTGCTGGCACGACAGACTATATTAATGGCAAAACGTATAAAAAACATAAGATTACCTAGATACAGAAAAGTCTTGACAAAATAGGATGCCAATTTATATTTTAAAAATTAAAAAGCATAAGAATAAACTGACCTTTCCTCAATGTGGTAAGCCGCATTGATCTAAAAGCAAAAGTCAGTATTTTATATCATCCAGAAACAATTAGAAGCCTTGAAAATAAGATTAGAAGTAATGTAAATATGCCCATTTTCACCACTATTATTTTATATAGTTCTAGAATTGCTAGATCTTTTAATAAGAGAAAAAGAAATTGAAGAAATAACCATAAAGAAGAAATAAAAAATAATTTTTGTATGTGATGTTTTATCAACTAAAATTAATTTAAATTCAAGGCAGAGCCAGGATGGTTGAAAAGAAGTAGAAATGTAAAAAGTTCTACCTCCAAATTCCTTTGGAGAAATCTAGAAAACACTAGAATGAATCCTATGGGAAAACTGAAGGAAAAATAACAATGGGTCATTTCCCCAAACCAGCTAGACCTAAAGAAACAGGAAGAAAGATCTGTGGATAGCAGGGATGGAGTCTACAGGAACACAACCACCCATGATTCATGTCATGAGACATGAGTACACAGAGAAGATAGACAGCAGGACCAGAAAGAGTCCCCAGATAAAGAACAGAAGAAACTAAACCTGTGTAGGTGCAGTAACAGATTTCTACTGACAGCTCTGTTTCCTATGACCCACTTCCAGGTCACAGATTTTGGGGCAGATTAGAGGGGAAAACTGTGCCCTAAAGTGGCAGTGGAAGTGGGTACAAACCCTAGACTTGTTCAGACCATATACTGAAAATTTAGAAGGAAGAAGATGTGATTTGAACTCAAGAAAATAAATTGTGGTCCTATCCTTTAACCCCATACAAAGCCTGCAAAGGAATAAGCAGGACAAAGACCCAGGCTAAGAACTTGCAGAACACAGATTAGGGAACAGCAAACACATTTCCCTGAATCATATCACTATGAGAACAATGAAAGTTTGCAGGTCCCCAGCATGAGCTCTCTTTAAAATCCTGGAATAATACAACATTCAAGACCCCAGGAAAGCAGCAACAAGACCAATCCATTTCTTCTCCCCAAAAGTCTGAACTTAACACAAAGCCCAAAGTTGGAAAGTCAGCTGGAAGAATGAGTAAAAAAGGGGAATCCCACCATAAAATCTATTGTGCTGACAGAAAAAGAAAAAAAAAAAGAATGGTTCCAAAACATCTATAAGAACCAAAAAGAAAAAAATAGAAAAAGAGACATTTTTGAAATTAAACAACATCACAACGATAGGTTTCTTTCTAAAAGTATACAAAGAGATAAAGATAAGTGATGGATGGTAGAAGAACAAGTCTGGAAAAACACAGACTAAAACCTCACAATATATCTTTTTTTTTTTTTGTGGATCAAATATGTAAAATGGGAGGACACATAAAACAGCAGAGAGGAGAAAGAAAGAGATTGTGAGACATATCTTAACCAAGTCAATGGTAAACAATAAAGAAAAAGTAAGTCTTACAAGTTTCTCCAGAAGAGAAATTACTCAAGTATGGGTTTAAGATGGCAAAGGAATGGACTAAAACAAGGGAAAGAGAGAAATCTCAAGTCAGTGGTGGGAGGGGTAGCACTTATGAACATTTACATGAGATGCAAGAGATATTCTATTACAGGAAATTAATGTCTTACAATGGAACTTGGTATTCGGAGAGACCAATGATGCCAAGAGAAGGTTGCGTCTCTAAGGAGAGCAACATGCCTTTAGGAGAAAGGGTATCAGAGCTCCTGCAAACAACCAATCCAATAGGGTAGAAAGGCATGGACTAAAAAAAGATTTCAATGCAAATAGCTAAGAAAATCACAAAGATGGTGGCAGTTAAAAATGGCTTGCGTGATCCATTTTCCATTGGAAAATTGCTATCATTGGGCAATACTTCCACTCTCTCTTATTTTCTAGAAATCTGTATTTGTAAGAGTGAGCCACAAGGGGAAAAAAGATTAAAGGACAAGATTTACAAGGCAGTATCCCATAAATTGCTTATAAAAGGGAACTGAAAATAAGTACTTTAAAAGCTCTAATTCTATGAGGTACACAAAGACTAAAGAAGGAACAAATAAAGATCAAGAATCAAAGAATAAAAGTTTATAATATATAGAAAAGGAAGAGAATTAATGAGGAAAAAGGTAAAATATTCTAAAAATTCTTTAAAAAAAGGGCAAAAGAAGTTAAAGGAGAGGAGAGGAAGAGAGATTTTACTTAACTCTAACTGAAAGGGGGGGGGAAGCTAGGAAAAATTAGAGAACTAGAAAAGGAAGAAATTAAAAAGGAATAAATGTAGCAGAACTTCAAAATTAAGGGAAAAGGTAACAAATAGGGGGTTTGCCAAGGAAAAGAAGAAAGTTCATGTTTAGCAAGAATGAGAAGCAACCAACCAACCAATGACCAACATGGAACTCTGGAGCACAGTCAAGTTAATCAACAAGCACTAATATGCCAGCAATCTTTTCAAGCACATTAATGAGAATAATTTATATAGATTGAAAGCATACTTGATTAAAGAGAAGAAAATAGACAATCTTCCACAGATATCTTTATAGTTAATTACGTAATTGACTGAAAAATAAAGACAGTTCTTCTCACAGTGCTTTCTGTTTGTTGAGATTCTCACAGTATGTACTTCTTTGCTGAGGTTTTTAAAAGGCAACTTTAGGGGGCAGCTAGGTGGCTCAGTAAATTAAGTCAGGCCTATAGATGAGAGGTCCTGGGTTTAAATCTGATCTCAGAAAGACCACCTGAAAAACTGAATCTTAGAGGATGTCAGAAGGACCTCAAAAGAATGAGTCTTATCAGAAGCCATTCCACCAAAAATAAATACCTCTATTTCTCTGTGATGTCCTCAGATATTTGACTCCCTTCCCACATCATTAATACTTGGCATATGAGCATTTAGAAATTTTGACTATTATCAGAAAAATTACTATTACCTTGATTTTAAAAAAAAGCCAGGGGGGCAGCTGGGTAGCTCAGTGGATTGAGAGCCAGGCCTAGTGATGGGAAGTCCTGGGTTCAAACGTGACCTCAGACAATTCCTACCTGTGGGACCCTGGGCAAGTCACTTGACCCTATTGCCTGGCTCTTACCACTCTTCTGCCTTGGATCCAATACATGGTATTGATTCTAAGACAGAAGATAAGGGTTTTACATTTTTTAATTAAATTTTAAAATCTCAACCCTAAAGAAAGGTCACAAAGTTAGACACAAAGGAATAAGTACAGTCTCCCTAGTTAATATACTATTCTTTAGCTGTGAGTTTTTAGAGCTCTTAAAATATCATCCAAAGATACATCTTCACCTAAGAAGTCCTCTAAATAAGAATGAACAAAGTAATGAGAGTGATCAGGCAATGCAAAGTGTAAAGGACACATATATATCTGTGTATTGAGAAAGTGGCATTACATTCTTCTTTGCTACTGTCAACAGGAAATTTGGATGACTCAGTTTATCTCTGCCCTTTGAGAAACCTCAATCCCAAGCACCCCTGTTTTGGGGTTGAACTACGGACTTTAGAGCTGTTTGGGAACCCTTAGTGTAGTTGGGATTTGTGGACATAGCTAATGTTAAGTGCCTTTTATTTGTTTTGAAGGCTTCCCTTATCATGCTAAGGCCTCCTCTCAGGAGCCTAGCTCCTGAGTTAGACCCTTGCCTTTGACTTGCTACAGCTGACCCCTAGGTGATACCCCTGAGGCTGGATACAAAGAGGTTTGCAACCTGTTTTTGGTTTGTCTCTGCAGGCTTACTGTAGCAAATTCTCCAGAGGGTGTAAGAGATCCCCCCCAAGTTCATCTCTCTTCAGAGTTGGCAATTAGCACAGTGTTTTCTCCCAGGGCAGAGCTGGCATCAGAGCTAGCATTTAGTGTGGTATCTTCTCCCAGGTATACAATTCCCAGAGTCCCCAAGATGTAGGCTCTGTGTGGTATGTAAGAGGGAGATTTTAGGTATTATATAGATATATATTTAAGGTGTGGCCGCCAGGAATCAATAATTCAGATTGATTCCATAATTAAAATAGACCCAAGTCAGGATCAGGTTTAAGGAAGTTTATTTACAATTAGGAAGGTAGAAAGCAAGGGAGATAGAGAGGGAGAGGCTAATCTGGGCCTGCAGAGGCCTGGACAGAGAGAGAGGGTTAAAAGACTAATTAAACTAGATTACATGCCACAAGGCCTTAGCAATCAGAGAGGCAAGAAGCCTTCTTAAGGTAGAGAGTCTGGAAAACGCCAACGTAGGCCAAGGAAGTCAGCCTAACTTACCCACAGGACAATTCAGAGTAGAAACTGCCTGAGGACTCAGTGGACTTCAGCACCAACTTCAAAGTGGGAACTCCCCCAATAGGAAGTAACCCACATACTTGGAGAGATAGTGTCTCTTGTCACTTCCTGTGGGTCCACCTCTAATTCAAGGGGACAAATGGCAGCCTCTGCACTGATTTAGACTGCCCAAAGGGCTGTCCCTTGTTCTTGATTTGTTACTTATTGTCACGTGTGGTTAACTCATCTCCCCTCCCCACTAAGGAGGGGTGGGAATGATATTATTTCTGGTGAGTAGAGTTTTGACTATGAATGGGCTAGAGCTAATTCCAGTTACACAGGAATGTGGTGCTAGACTCTGAGTGGTGGCTGAAACAATGGACCCTATCCCTATTCCTGATTAAAGACTTAGATTTGTCTGATTACTTTAGTAGTTCTGTGTTATTTCCAAGTTAACACTATGAACATGAATCAAAAAACTGAATGCCCCACCCCCTTCCCACTGTCATCAGAGATCCAACTTAGTAAATAATATCAGCCCATGTTGAACTATGACTCACAACATTTTACCTTTAAGAAGCCATACCTGAATAGATTATCAAGTCAAGTCACCTACTACTATTCTGGCAAAAACAACTTCACTTTTTAAAATTTAAATTGCATTTATGGTTTTGTAGTATGTGAAATCAGTGCCATTTTGTTACTTTCTCCCAGTGAGGCTCAGCTGATCTAGACCATCAGTGGAGAAAACAGATGTTAGGTTATTAGCCAGAGAAAAGGATTCGTAAATCAAGAATAAAAGTGTCAAAAGAAGAAGAGAGTCTATATAGGGTAGCAATCTGTAAAATATTAAAGTGCAAACTTTTAGGGGCAAGACTAGATATGGAAGCAACTGAACAAGAGTAGAAGAGATGGACTCGGAATGAAATAAGTCAAACAAGCTAGCTAACTTATTTTCACAGTGTCATAAGACAATAGAACTTTAAGCATCAATATAAATTATTACATCAAATAGTCTTTCTTTTTACATGTGTAAAAAGAAGTTAAATGATTTGTTCAAAGACATATAACAAATTAATGACAATGCTAGGATTAGAATACAGGTGTCAATGTGGGGATATGAGAAAAATTCTATCAGTGGTTCCCAAACTTTTTTGGCCTACTCCCCCTTTCCAGAAAAAATATTACTTAGCCCCCTGGAAATTAATTTTTAAAAATTTTAATAACAGTTAATAGGAAAGATAAATGCACCTGTGGCCATCACCACTCCCTGGATCGCTGCAGCACCTACCAGGGGGCGGTAGCGCCCACTTTCGGAATCATTGCAAGATCATTGGCTGAAGGGGAATGCAGTTGCCTGGAACTACTAATTCCAGTGCTGGTATAAAAATGCCATTTGTTTGCTGGAATCCAGCCTTCTGTTTAGAAGAAAAGTCTATTGTTTGCCATCACAATGATCAGGCTAAAGCAGAAATCAGGAATTTGCTTGGAAGAAAGGGTAACAAACAGTAAGGTGAAAATATGAGAGTGTCAGGCACTTGGGAGCCTACAACAGTCTCTGAATTAAGATTAAGATAATTAGTCCAGAGATAAGGAAGGCCACCAGAGCTAAAATTGATTTTAATTACATAAAAATGAAATTTTTGCACGAATAAAACCTAAAATTATAAATTTTGAAGAAAAGTTTCTCAGTAAAAGTCACATTTCTTAGTTATGTAGGGAATGAAGACAAACTTATAAAAAAAAAAAAAAGGAATTCCTCAGTTAACAAATAGTCCAAGGATATTTTCAGGCAATTTTCAGAGGAAGAAATCTAAGATATTAACAGTCACGTAAGAAGTGCTTTGAAGCACTAACAATTAAGAGAAATGCACATTAAAACAACTCTGAAGTACTACCTCATACCCATTATATTGCCAAAACTGACAATAAAGGAAAACAACTAAATGCTGGAAGGGCTCTAGGAAAACATGAACATTAATGCACTGTTAGAGGAGCTGTGAACTAGTCAGTCATTGGGGAAAGCAATTTGGAACTATGTACAAAAAGTATTATTATATACAAATCCATTGATCCAATGACCTGTGGTTCATAACTAGGTCTATACACCAAAGAGATCAAAGAAAGAGGAAAAGGACTCATATATACAAATATATTTATAGCAACTTTTTGTAATGGCAAAGAATTAGGAGGTACATATCAATTAGGGAATGAATGACAAAACAAGTTATAGTTCATGAATGTGATGTAATATTGCTTTACTATAAGATTTATGAAGGAGATATTTTCAGAAAAATCTGAGATTTACATGAACAAATGCAAGAGGAAGTGAGAAAATGTAACAATTTTACACAATAACAATATTATTGAAAAAGAAATACTTTTGAAAGACTTAGAGACTCTGTTTAACATAATGACCAACCATAATTGCAAGGGACTCATGATGAAACATACTACTCACTCAGGGAGTAGATTTTAGATTTGTGTTTTGTTCTGGCGTGGACAACATAAGAATGTTTTGCATAGCAATACATATTTTTTACGGATTTTGTTTTTCTTTCTTTCCTAATGGGGTTGGGGATGAAAGGAAAGTTGAAAGGGAGATGATTTGGATCCAAAAGTAAAACAAAATATAATTTAAGAAAGAAAGAAAATCAATCTAAGTTAAAGTTGGACTTGCTGCCTCATCAAGTACATTTCAGTTTCAATGTAAAAAAATGCATGTGAAAGCATCCTGGATGGTTCATTTTTCAAAATTTTAAATATTATATTTTTTAAACTGCTACAAATACAATATTTCAACATAAATGACATAACCATATAAAAAAACCATAACAGAAATGTAACAAAATGGGAATGATAGTGAAAGAGTTAAAGTGGCACAAATTCACCAAACAAGTATTAAACTACAAAATTTAAGAGGTAGATTACTTTTAAAAGTCAAAGTTTCCAGAAGTAATTCCATTTTGGGAGATCAGTGGTAAGAGATGACTAATTTAATTTTATTTTGTAGCACTTACAAACAACAAATTTCTGCACTTAGTTTATTTTATTTATATATATATGTGTGTATATATATATATATATATATATTATATAGTTTCTATAAGAAAATAACAAAAGTGCTCATTGGAGCACAAAGGGACATAGAATTCAAGTGTTATGAGTAAAATCAGCTTAATAGAGGAAGTAGCTTCATCATACCAGTTCTCCTAACTCCTAAATCCATGCTCTCAAAAATGTAGCAATTCCAAGTCAGAACTGTTATGTCACTATTATTTTGTTACTCATATTGCTGAGAGAATATCTCAGTCTTACTTGCTCCATTTTCTCTTTGTTTCTCAGTGTGTTCCTTACCCCAAACCAGCAAAATACACTCAACTAGAATTGCCTATTCTAAACCATTTTTCCTTGACCAGTTTTATTCATTGTTAATTGACTGGCTTTAAAAAAACAACAACAAAAAAAACCCTTACCTTCCCTCTTAGAATCAATACTTTATTGATTCCAAGGCAGAAGGGTGGTAAGGGCTACACAATGGAGGTTGTGACTTACCTCGGCGTCAAGTGTTTGAGGTCACATTTGAACCCTGGACCTCCCATCTCTAGGCCTGGCTCTCAGTCCACTGAGCCATCTAGCTGGTCCCTCTGACTTTTAACATGCAATTCCCAATTAGTCTAAGCAATATAGCTTTTCAAAGATGCTAGATACTTTTTGAACATTAACATAACTAACAGTTATACCATCTAACTCACGGGGATAAAATTAACAAATATATTTCTTCACAAGCCAAAAAATGTTAACATAAAGTATAGGTAAACAACTAGATTTTTAATTAAGTAAATGTTTAATAAACTTATTCTCACCAGGTGGTCCCCCAAAAGGTCCTTCAGAATTTCTGAAGTTGTTAGCCCATGTAGGTGGAAAAAGCCTACTGGTATGCCAACTTCCCTCTTTCATTGGTATGTCTTCATATTCACTCTTTGGAGTAGAACTGAAACATAGAGAGTAACTAACCTATGAAGAACAATAAGAAAATTTTATCTGTAAAAAAACTCTAAAAAACTATTGGGCCAAAAGAAATTTAAAGTTTTGGTAGGAAATTCTACGTGATTAGAGAATAGAAATTCACTCACAGCATTGAAATGACCAAGTCCAGTTTCTAAGAGTTAAGGAATGGCAGAATGGGATCACATGATTTAAATTTAAAAGGGACTTTAGCTATCATCTAATTCTTTTATTTCAGAAGTGAAGAAATTGAAGCCCAGAAAGGTTAAGTGAATTTCTATAATCAGAGCTGGGATTTTAACTCAGAACTCTGATTCCAAATACATTATTTTTTCTTTCTTTCTTTTTTAACATTTAATAATATTTATTTTTTAGAAAAGTTAACATGGTTACATGCTCTTACTTTCCCCTTCACCCTGACCTCCCCCCCTACAGCCAATGCGCATTTCCACTGGTTTTAACATGTACTTTATTTTTTCTATTAAATCATACTGCAATACTCCTGCCATGGCATAAGCAGCAAATGCTACTTTTTCTCTGCTCATACAAACTTTTTTAAATTAAAATTTTTTAATCAGAAAGAAAATTGCTTTTTCTCACCTAACCCTGTCAACACACTGAAAAATAAAACCCCTGTTACAAATATATAAGTAAAACTAAATCTTAAACATACCATGTTTTAAAAAGTCTCAATCTGCACTTTAAATCCTTCTTCTATTAGAAAATGGGTAAAATGTTTCATTACTAGTCCTCTAGAATCATGACCTGTCATTATAATGATCAATGTTCTTAAGTCTTTCAAAATAGTTTGTCTTTTCAGTGTGCTATCATTGTATATAAATTTTTCTCCCAGTTCTACTCATTTCATTCTGCATCACTTCATGCAAGTCTTCTCAGATTTCTCTAAAACTATTCCTTTCAGTATTTTTATAACATATTAACACGAAATAATTTATTCAGTTACTCCCCCAACTGATGGTCTTCCTCTGTTTCCAATTCTTTGCCACTGCAAAATAAATTATTATAAATATTTTTTTACATCTTTAGAGTTTGTTTTGCTTAGGACTAATCCTTCAGCCAATTAAGAATACTTGGAAGTTCTCTATTTGATTTTTTTTAATTAATTTTTTCCCAAAAGGATTATACTCAGTTTTTCTGGGTAAGTTATTCTTTTCTCTAAATTTATATCCCCAGTTTACATTCCAAGGTTTTTTTACTCTTTTATACTGATGGCTACTAAATCATTTGTGGCTCTGTGGCATCCAAGTATTCAAATTCTTTCTTTCTGTTTGTGATATTTTTTTTATAAGAAAGATTTTGGCTATACTGTTTCTGGGATTTTAATTTCTGAATTTCTTTTAGGACGTGACCAATAAATTCTTTCTGTTCCACTTTACCCTATGCCTCTAAGAAATATGGGCAGTTCTGATTTCTTGAAACATATCACTATTAACAAAATGACTAGCTTCTTTTTTAAGTCACAGCTTTCAAGTACTTCAACATTTCTTAAATTTTCTCTTCATCTCCTTTCTAGGTAAGTTCTTTTTGCTATAAGATATCTTAAATATTCTTCTTTTTTTAGTACCTTGGCTTTGCTTTAATTTTCTTATTGTTTCATTGAATCATTGGCTTCTTTTTGGCCCATTCTAACTTTAATAACAATAATTGTTACTATTATCTTCAGGGAGTTTGTTACATAGTGTGCAGTTTAAAATTATTGTAAGCCCTGGGAGACTACATCTCCCAGGGCTCCCTGCTACAACTTCCCCCAACACCTCAAGAGAGAGGGTTTGGACACTTTTTCCAGCTCAAGCCCAGAGGCTGGCTGAGCTCTCAAGTCCAGAGGCTCTCAGATCTTGAGCTCTCTCTTGGAGCCTTTTCTCCCCTTCTATCTACCTCCTAGTTTTCCCTAGACCTTCCCTTTTCTAATTTAAATAAAACCTAGCTGTTCTAAACCCCAAGTTGCTACCTGATCTTTTATTTGAGCCCCTAAATGCTCTGGTTAATTTCCCCCTGCTGGGGTTGGGGACTGCTACCTTCCTTTTCCTTCCTCTCTCCTATCTCCCATCCATCCTTCCTTCTATCTAGCTGTCTTCACACCCTCACAATAGGCAAGGTTTAGTAACTATTTTGCTAAGCTAGTAAGTCTCTTTCCAATTCTTCCATAACTCTCCTTTTCTTTCCAATTTTCCTCTTGCACTGATTTCATTTAAAGAAACATTTCTACCTCATTTTAAACTCTTGCATTGCCTCTTCTAGGTATTCTACTTAACTTGTGCCCAAGTTGTATTCTGACTTTAATTATACTTGTTTATGAGTCATTCTTTTCTTCCTCATTTGTATCTTAAGGGTCCCTGTCACCCTAACAGCTTTTTAATGGTAAGATTCATTTTTTTGTTTGGGGTGGAGGAAAGAACCTTTTTATACTTCTTCCTGGTACTCTACCATCTGGGCTTACTTTATTCATACAAAATTAAATTATTTATGTATTCATGAAATGTTCTACAACTAATAGAGCTACTCTCATTCCATTTTAAAAAAGAAACATGCCGTTCTAAACATTAGATGTTGGTGTTCTTTAAGTCATCTAGAAGCAATATTTGAGAAATTTATACTACAGCAATCAGACAACTCAGAAAAAAAAAATGTGGCTGATTTCTGTCAAAGAATCCAGCTGCCTCAGTGTCTTCTAGGTCTATCTAAAAAGAGAAGCCATGCCATTTCCAATAAGTCTGGTATATACATCACAAAGCAGCATCTCTATATAGAATATAGTTCTTACTATTTTCATCATAAACTTTTTACTTTTAGTATATTGCCCAGAGATTCTTGGAGCTGTAATAAGCCCCACAAGCAGCAAAACAAAATTTGTCATCTTGTATCTTGGTGGCCATTAAGAACATTCACAAGTTCCACAAGTACTATTACAGATAGAGTGGCATATTGGGCATATCCTCTGTGCATATAGGTAACAAGTAGGTAAAAATGCAGCAAAAAGTAAGCCCAGGAGCAGCTGGATAGCTCAGTATTAATTCTAAGACAGAAGGTAAGGGTTTAAAAAAAACTTTTTTTTAAAGTAAGTCTAAATTCAAGTCAGTCACTATTATCCACTATATCATGTTTCTTCAAAAATAAACATTCTTAACTTTTTTGTTATAGACCCCTTCTGAGAATTTCTTAGTGTACAAAATAAAATACATAGGATTACAAAAGAAATTAATTATAAAGAAATAGGAGTTTTTAAGTTAAAGATATTAGGCTAAAAAAATCTGCTCTATAGTAATTAGAATTTATAGTATAGTATAATATAGTAAATAGTATCTGGGATGGGGTAATCAAGAAAAGGGGCAAGCAGGTGACACAGTAAATAGCATTCATGCCCTAGAGTAAGGAGGACCTGAGTTCAAATCCAACTTCAGATGCATACTAGCTTTGTGATCCTGGGGAAGTCCTCTAATCTGTTTGCCTCAGTTTCCTCACCTGTCAAATGGGCTGGAGAAAGAAATGGCAAACCACTCCATTACCTTTGCCAAGAAACACCCATACAGTGTCTCAAAGAGTTGGACATAATCGAAGAGTCAGAAACAACTGAAATGACAATAATAGTTAAGAAAAATCTTAGGGGAAAGCTGGGTGGCTCAGTGGATTGAGAGACAGGAGGTCCTAGGTTGAAATTTGGTTTCAGACCCTTCCTAGCTGTATGACCCTGGGCAAGTCACTTAAACCCCACTGCCTAGCCCTTACCACTCTTCTGCCTTGGAACCAATATTGATTCTATGGGAGGAGGGAAGGGAAAGGGAGGGAGGAAGGAAGGAAGGGATGACAGAAGGAACGAAGAAAGGTCTTAGAAGTAGTACCTGAAATGTGTGCTTTGTAGAAAATTAGGAATTCAAGAAGGTGGAAGTTGAAGCGGTAGTTTATTCCAAACACAGAAAACCATTTGTGCAAAGACACAGAAACAAGCATTTCTCTATCATGTATTGGGAAGAGCCCTTGGGTGGGGGGAAATGGAATACAGAATACACCAGTAGTGAGGAATGTGAAATAAGGGGATGAGAACCACTATGAGGATTTTCAATATCAAAAAGGGAGAGCAATCTGTCATTTATTCTAGTGGCATTAGGAAACCAATGAAGATTTGTAAGTGGGAGAATGAGGATGTGTGGCACAGTCAGCATCTGATTACTGAATATTCTTAAAATTAAGAAATGTTTATAAGATGGATTGGAGAAGGGAAAGGTGGGACACATTGAGACTAATTAGACTAATATAATATTTAAGGTGAGACATAAGATTATATGAGAGGAATGAAGATGAATGTTAAGGGGAGTAGATCAGCAAGACCTGCCAACTTAATGATGAGGAGCTTATGGGACAAGACAGTGTCAAGTTCTTTATTATAGATGATTATATTATTTATTTAAAGTAGCTTCTATACAGGAATACAGGTTTATTATATGTGATTTATTTATAGTAGTGTGTATATAGATGTATAGATTTATTATATGTAGATTACTTATTTCTTGTAGTATCTATTGATTGGAATTCAATAGGCATGTCTAGGCCATGTTTCAGAGATCAGAATAGGTACTTATTTTCTAGTATCTAAATACAATGAAGGTTTTTAAGACTCATCTCAAATACTCAAATGGATCTGTGGTTTCACTGAGGCAGTTGAATTATGCCTGTGGTACAGATTGTAATCCATCTTTGCTTAATCAGTCTTACTCTTGTCTATATTCTCTGTTTGTCGAAGGCCTAAAATCCTTCCTCACTTTCTCTTGATATTATGAGTACACAAGTAAAGCATGTTAGCTAACATTCACTTTGGACTGTTATCACCAACCCATCTTCTTTTCTGAACATTATTAGATTTCTTTGATTACAGGTTCATTATCAACCAAAAGGTGTCTGTGGTATACTAGAAATATCTCTGAATATCCCAGATGATGTGTTGAAGTCCTACTAATGTGACTATACACAAATCTCTTAATCTGAGTTTGGTATGCCCATCTTCAAAACTGGCATTATGCTTGCTTGTTGTTGCTTTTGTTTAGTCATTTTTCAGCTGACTAACTCTTCATGACCCCATCTGGGGTTTTCTTGGCAAAGATATGTAGTAGTTTGCCATCTTCTCTGGCTCATTTTATAGTTGAAGAACAGAGACAAACAGGGTGAAAGGATTTGCCCAGGTTTTTACTTAAGTTTCTAAGGTCAGAGTTGAACTTGGATTTTCATGACTCCAGTGCTCTATCCCACTGTGCTTGTACTACCCACTTAAAAGGTTGTCATGAGGAAAATATTTTATAAATTGTAAGGTAGTCTTCAAAATAAAGAGTGCTACATAAATTTGAATTATTATTGGTACTATTTCACATCTCTATGCCTTCTTTATAAAAAAATAATGCTTTCAGGTCTCTAGATAATGAGAAGATCTTGGTCTTTTCCCAGTTTCCACCTTTATGGATTTAGCTCATTGAAAGCTTTAACAATTCTGCCACAGGGTTGAGATACATTAGTAAGACCTTGATGATTTCTGCCACCTCTCCTACATACAACTACTTGTTGCATAAGTTCCCAGGTCCAGGCTACAGCACAGTAGCACTCTCTCAATCTGTGAACATCAAAACCCATACCCCAACTTAGTTATCACTACCATATTTCCTTCCCTTCACTTACCTTTTTGCTTTCTCCAACACAATAAATAATCACAAGGCTTCAGGAAAACATAAAATTGAGCCTCTTCAAGAAAAACAAAATAAAACAGGACATGTGATCTACCCCCAAACAAATTGTTCCTTGGTTGGATCTTCTGATACTCAGCCTGAGGACTTAGTTGAGAGTCAACTGGGTTATCATATGGCAAATATGGTTATTAATCAAGCATCCAAAATGCCAATGAAAGTCAGTGTCACAGATAATTGCTTAAAGACCCTTTGGATCAAATTCTTATAACAAAGAAGCAAAATGAAGGTGATTTTAATTAAGACCTTCTCACCTGAAGGGGTAGGGGGTCTTTGTCATCATTGAAACTGTGATGAAAAACAATGCCAGCCAGTAACATAGGTGGGTCATCAGAAAAAATGTAATGACGAAAATCCAATTCTGAATCAAAGCCCTTAACTATGGAAAGAGAAAATTGGAAAATTTAACTGTTTGCATAAAGTAATGACTTCTGAGATATATGAATACAAGAATCATTTCACAATTCAATTTATTTATTAAGAAACTACAATGTACTAGATAGAAACTTCTTAAACTTGCAAAGGGATAGCAAACCTTCAAAGTTCTCTAAAGAGAGAGATGGAATACAATTGATTTTGAACAATTTAATCAGAAACCTTTCTCACAGTTCTACACTCCTTCAGTCTTTTTTCTTACTTACATATAAGGATGAGGGAAGTGAGTAATAATGCAGTTCCACATGAGTGGAAATAGCCACAAAACATCTGTATATGCCCCAAATCAAGGAACTACACAAATCCATTACAGATCATCATGCCTTTCTAGAAGTAGTATTCTCAGCCTTTTCCACATGAGGGATTGCCTTATCTACTCAATTATTAGAACTTTTTCTTCAATTTATTTCTAAACCACTAGAATGGACAGTCATTTGTTCTCTTCAGAACAGGAAGAAAAAATACTCACCAACATAAAAAAGCTTTAGCTAATATAAGCGAGTATATGAAAAGTGAACAACTATTCAATGATTGCACTAACTTCACTAAAAATGAACACTAAAAAATGAGGATAAAGTTAAAGTACATAACCTTGCTAAAGCTTAACAATGCACTGAACAAAAGAATGGAACATTTGGGAGACTGTTGTAAGTGTTTTATTTCATACAAAGATGTTCTATAATGTTCCTTTGATTAATGATGTAGGAATTACAATAGGAATCACTCAGTTGTATGTTTAAATATATGTTGTTATATTAGAAGAATGACAAGTGGCAGCAAGATCCTGGTTTATCATCCTGATTCCTCTGTAGCATTTGGAAATGGTAACCATTCTCACCTCCCAAATACCCTATTTTCTCTGAATTTTTCTAACACGAATCTCTCCTGGTTCTCTAATTTATCTGCCCACTCTTGTGCTGATTCAATATCCGTATCATTTCCTACAATTGTATATCCTAGACCTCCTATTTTCTATATACCTTCTCTTTTGGTGATTTTATCAGTTTCCCTGGGTTTAATTATTATCTCTATGCAAATGACTCCCAGATCACTATATCCAGCCTCAAGCTCTCTCCTGGAATCCAGCCTAACAATATCAATTGTCTTTTGGACCTTTTGAAATGAATATTCCCTTCATGTGTAATTTGAAAAAATAGACCATAAACATGGAAAAAAGGTGATTAATGGCAGAGGTAGGATTTGAACCTAAGCTTTCCAATTCTACAAAATTTGCATTCTATTATGCTACACAAACAATGCACAATTAGTCTGAAAAGATAGTTGGAGACAAAGTATATAGTTCTCTAAATGACAAATTAAGGCGTTAGTATTTCATTCTAGAGGCAAAAGGGAAGTGCCATATTCAGAACTGTGTTTTGAAGGTGATCAGTTTTAGAGTTGTCAAGATGATGGATTAGGGATGGAAAACCAATTAGGAGAGATGGCAAAGTGAAAGATGAATAGGCAACAGGATGCTCTAGTTTGGCTGAAATATGTCATGTTATGGCTAAGCACACAACTTCTCTGGGACAAAACAAACTTTCCCTACCTATGTTAATTTCTCTAACGAAAGAGTTGGAGTTGGAAAAACAAAAACATAAATTATATGATTACATCAACAGATACAGAAAAAAAGTTTCTGACATAATACTCAATCATACCTACTATATACCAGGAACTGTGCTAAGGTAATAAAACATCCATTTCCATTTTTAAAAAAAAACAACAACTAGAAAACACAGAAATAAATGGATATTTCCTTTATTTAGTAAGTAGTAGCTATCAAAACCCAACTGCAAGCATTCTAAGTAATGAGGCTCACTTGGAGGAATTTAGAACTAAAAATGACTCCAACTCTTATTTTTTACTAAGATCAAGAGTAATAAAAAAGAGTTCTGGGTTAAGATGGCGGTAGAGTAAGAAGCAGCTCTTAACCTCTCCTGACTGAAACACACAAAACTCCTCAAGGGGACATAAAAACAAGTCCAGACGAACGGAGGAACCCCACAACAGGGCACAGCGTGGAAGGTACGTGGAATCGAG
>NC_058130.1:221838728-221914945 GCF_016433145.1 Gracilinanus agilis
ACCCCAAAGAGATCATAGATAAACAGACTTGTATGAAAATATTTATAGCTGCGCGTTTTGTGGTGGCAACAAACTGGAAAAGGAGGGTACATCCTTCAATTGGGGAATGGCTGAACAAACTGTGGTATATGCGGGTGATGGAATACTATTGTGCTAATAGGAATAACAAACTGGAGAAGTTCCAGGCGAACTGGAGAGACCTCCGGGAACTGATGCAGAGCAAAAGGAGCAGAGCCAGAAGAACATTGTACACAGAGACTGATATACTGTGGTAAAATCAAATGTAATGGGCTTCTGTACCAGCAACAATGCAATGACCCAGGACAGCTCTGAGGGATTTATGGTAAAGATGCTACCCACATTCAGAGGAAGGACTGCAGGAGAGGAAACATATAAGAAAAGCAAGTGCTTGAACGTATGGGTCGGGGTGGACATGATTGGGGATGTGGACTCGAAATTACCACACCAATGCAACCACCAACAATTTGGAAATAGGTCTTGATCAAGGACACATGACAAAACTAGTGGAAATGTGCTTCGGCCATGGGTGGGGGGAGTGCGGGGGGGTAAAGGGGAAAGTAGGAGCATGAATCATGTAACCATGTTAGAAATGATTATTAATAAATGTTAAAAGAAAGAGTAATAAAAAAGAATGCATTCTCACCACTATTATTTGATATAGTACTAGAAAAGCTATCAATAGCAACAAAATAAAAAAAAAGCAATGAAATAAGCATAAGCAAAGAGGAAACTAAGTTACGGCTATGATATTATGGTTTACTTGAAGAAACCTAGAAAGTCAGCTAAAAATGACACAATAATAATTTCAGGAAAGGATATAAAACAAATCATATAGATCATCACCATCAAAACCTAGTTGCAGGGGCAGCTGGGTAGCTCAGTGGATTGAGAGCCAGGCCTAGAGACGGGAGGTCCTAGGTTCAAATCTGGCCTCAGACACTTCCCAGCTGTGTGACCCTGGGCAAGTCACTTGACCCCCATTGCCCACCCTTACCAATCTTCCACCTATGAGACAATACACCGAAGTACAAGGGTTTAAAAAAAAAAAAACTAGTTGCAAGAGATAAATTCATCTCAAAACAACTACAGAATGCATAAAATACTTAGAAGTCTACCTACCAAGACATACACAGAAATGAAATAAATATAACTCCAAAAATACTTTTTAAAAAATACATATCTAAATTTAAGTGTTTATGGGTAAGGCCATGCTAATATAATTTTTAAAAAAATAACAACACTGCCTAAAATGAGCTTTCTTATTATTCTGTAACATGCCAAACTACCAAAGGGTTAGGGCTAGAAAAAATAAAAATGAAATTCAACTGGAAGAATTTAAGGTAAAAAATTTCAAGAGAAATAAGGAAAAAAGTAGGAAGGAAAGAGAACTAGCACTATCAGATTTCAATCTGAATTTTAAAATAGTAATCATCAAAATAATTTGGTACTAGTTTAAAAATGCAAAGGTTGTCGCTACTGAAATTTGCAATAAAGATCAACTGAGGCAACAAAGTTCCAAATACAATTTATTAACAAAACTATTAGTTGACAATAAATAGGATTCAAGCCTCTTTAGAAACCAAGGATGCCATTTGGAATTTAACAGAACATTCTTATAGTCAACAAAGAGGAACAAATTAAAATGACATAATCTTGAGTAACATGTTTACAAAGTTTTCTAATTGGCTAGTGATTGACAGAACAGAAAACTTGTTGCTGGAACAAGGAACTTAGTGTGACTAGAACTTTACAGATTTCCAAGAATGTTCTGCCTTCTCTCAACCTTTTGGTGGGTACATTAAGAGAATAGGGAACTCTGTGGTTTGTATCCCCTAGTTGATGAAAATACACATTATTTATAAGAAATGGCACAAAAGAGAGGACAATAATCAATTTGACTCACAAGATGGAGACCAATTATATTTTTACAGTTTCACAAGCTCAGCACAATAGTTTAACATTTGATAAACTCAAAGACCCCAAATTCTAAGCAATTATTCATCAAAAGCTGTTGAGAAATCTGGAAGTAGTGTGGCATAAAATAACTCTAGGCCAACATTTCACAACATATACCAAGATAAACTTCAAATGGACACTTAACTTGTGTCCAGCATTTAACATAGTTTCTAGCACATAGTAGGCATTTTAAAATGTTTATTGATTGATAGAAGATGTTTCTTTATAATTAGAGATCCAAGGAAGAAATGTCCTTTCAGATATGTTCATGATTAAATAAAAGATAGAAAAAAGCTTGGAAAACAAAATATACAATTTTTATTACATAAAATTTTAAAATTTTTGCACAAAAAAATCAATACAGCTAAAATTAGAAGAAATGACTGGGGAAAAATCTTTGCAATAGGTTTCTCAGATGAAAATCTTATTTCTAGGACATATAAGAAACTCATTCAAATGTATCAGTATCATAGCCTTTCTCCAATGATAAATGGTCACATAGATAGTTCTCAAAGGAAGAAGTTCAAGTTATCAATATTCAGATGAAAATATGCTCACTAATCATTAAACTCACTAATAACTAAAGAAATGCAAAGTAAAGCAATTCTAGGGTACCATCTCCTACCCATTATATTGAGAAAGTTAACAAAATTGTCTTGAAATAAAAAAAATAATAACAAAAGCTGGAGGGACTAGGGGGAAAGTCACATTTGTGCATTTTTGATGGAGCTATGAAATGATGCAGCCACTGTGGAAAATAATTTGGAAATATGTCCAAAAAGTCACTAAACTTTAAGTTACCTTTAACCTAGCCATTCCACTATTAGGCATATCTCAAAGTGACCAAAGAAAGATGGAAAAGGACCATTATATACACAAGTATTTATAGCAGCTCTTTTTGTTATATAAAGGGAGAGAAATTAAGTAGGTTTCCATCAAATGAGGAATAGGTGGTTAAATTTTGTAATATGTAATGGATAATATTTATGTGCCATTAGAAATAGCAAAAGAATGGTTTCATAGGAATTCGTGAGACTAGTATGAGTTGATGTAGTGAACAGAACTGATATAATGTATACAATAATGACTTGTAAGCAAGATTGGCAATGTATAAGCTTTATTTTCCTTGTAAGCAAGATTGGCAATGTATAAGCTTTATTTTCCTCTACCTAAAAATTAAAATGTCAACAAAAAAGAGAAAAGGTTTGGAACTGTCAGCATGAGGTGCATGAGTATCAATCAGTGAAGAATAAAAGGACAGCAGTAAAGGCCAAGATTAGACAGATAATATAAATTTGTAGTAAATTTATCAGCATAGTTCATGTTTAATAAATTATAAAAACTTCTTCAAACTATTAAAAACTACCAAAGAAATGGCATAAAAACAGGAAGAATTAGAGAAAAAGAAAATTTTAAAACAAGAATAGCCATTAAAAATCAACTAATCCAAACTCTTCTTTTCACAAACTTAACTGGGATCAAGGGGCTTACATAGATGTCACCCAGTAAGCAGTGGCAAAGAACTATAACCCATTTACCTTGACTTCCAACCCAGTAGTTTTTCTGGGACACTATGTCCCACTTCTATTTGGATGCCTTTCTGACTAGCCTTTCTAATTCATGCAACTTAGTTCCTTGCTTAGAAGGAAGAAATTTCCCTAATTTTCTATACTGTAGGTTAACAACTTGTCACATAGCTCCATTAACATATCCAATAACTCTCATCAACTAATCAAGTTTCTACTTAGACACTAGATTTTGAACTGCCAACAACAAAAAGTCACAGATCAGAAATGATATAGAAATAATATATATATCAACTTTTTTCATTTAATGCTTTATATTATTTAGACTAGGTTACACTGAGAAATTATTTGATCTGGGGGCAGCTGGGTAGCTCAGTGGATTGAGAGTCAGCCCTAGAGACGGGAGGTCCTAGGTTCAAACCCGGCCTCAGCCACTTCCCAGCTGTGTGACCCTGGGCAAGTCACTTGACCCCCATTGCCCACCCTTACCACTCTTCCATCTAGGAGCCAATACACAGAAGTTAAGGGTTTAAAAAAATTATTTGATCTGATTTTTATTCCCTTTCTTTGTCAACTTAAAATTTTTACACTTGGGTGTAGAATCACCTCTTACAGGGCCTATTACTATGAGTGGAAAAAATAAAGAATGTACTCAACTAAACAATGCAGTGTATATGAAACCTCTTTCTTTCTGTAATTCCTAACCTTTAAAGGGGCCCAAAGTTGTTTGCACGCTGTCAATGATAGTCTTCACTGCATCACTTCTAGAAGGCACATAGACCAGCTCCCACATATCAATAGAGGGGTGAAATTCCAAAGTGAAAGGCAGTCTATCGACAGTAAAAGAACCATATCTACGAGGTCCAGTAGTGCTTTCAAATGTATTAGAACGAAGGAGTACAATTAATAAAGTAAATATCATTGACAGAAGAACTTCCAAGAATATGGAATACCAAATCTGCTTCTGAAAGAAAAAACAACCAGTATTAATCCAAGGCACATGAGGTACTCAGTCAGTTCTCTTCCATTAAAAGTTTCTTTCTTTTTTTTTAAACCTCATTCTGTACCACTCTAGTTTCATGAAAGGTGGAAAGATATTAACTTGGTAATATATGCATTCTTCCTACCCTACTATGTTCTATTCCATGTAGGTACTCTCACCTGTCCTGTTAAGGATAAAAAAGACATCTGGCTAAAGAAGCCCTCTGGCTGAAGCAGATGATTATCTCAGTTACTCAGCAAGCCATTCAATATATGCTTATTGAGCTCTTATTTTGGGTATAGCATTAAGTTGAGTACCATAAAGCTCTTCTTGGTGTTTGTGTATTTTATTTGTTCTTCTGCCAATATTTCCCTTTAGTTCTTGATTTTCTGCTCAAAATTTTAAACAATTTCCATTACCTTACTTACCCTTCAGATTCTGTTTCTGTTTCCCATTTGACTAGCTAGCATTTGATCTATTCTCTTCCAAGATCTCTGCTTAACTGTGTCTGTTTTGCCATCTCCTTGTCTAATTGGTGTCTAACTCACAGCTTGTCTAGAACTTTGAAGTTTGTATTAATCTTGATTTGGGGATACTTATACCTGATTTTCTGACTTACTTCTTTCCCCTGGCCAGAACTATTTAAATAGGCTTCTGGACAACTGACTAGTTTTTAACTATGTCTAGGTTAGACACTAAATTCTGATTCTCTCAATATTAGCCCCTAACCCATAATCCCAACATTAACAAAAATAAAATCAAGAAATGTAAAAGAAAATGATTCTGCAAGATTTTTTTTTCTTCTTGGGTCATTAGCTCCTCTAGCATTTTTCCACAAATGCTATCTCACCATGAAAAGGAAATTCTTCCAGAGAAGAAGTGTGAACTGTTGGAATCTCCCCATTCTTTTACCTGAAAAAGAAATTTATCATTAGTTAGGAACCAAGTAGAAGAAAATTAGAAAGCAGTATCTAAAAAACTTAAAATACTAGCTATAACTAAAACACCCCCAAACGTGATTATATCAACATATTTTTTAAAAACTCTAACCAACACCTAATAACCATGATCTCAAATAAAACAGCAAAATGACAAAAATTATCTATATTAAGCTAAAAGGTAACATAATATGCTGTAGAGAGATATTAAAAGCATTCCCTTTAAAACAAGTACAAGAGTGCCTCACATTACTGGACATGGAATCAGTTGCACTTAAAAGGAATAATATATTAGTGCAATTAACATTAAAAATGAAGAAGTTAGGATTAGCTACTCCCAGCAAACTTCTTCTATATACAAAGAATTTATGACCCAAATGTAGAGTAATTTCTGATATCCTCAGTCTAAGAGGGAGAAGGAATAGAGATATATAGATATAAAATGAAGCATGGAAAACATCTCTTGGGATCTATGGATTAATTGTGAGGAAACTTCAATATGTATTCAGTGTCCTCTCTCCCAAACTCTACATTTCCATGGCAATAAGCAAAAGTTAAAAAGGCCTTAGATAAGATCTTATATCAGGAATGCAAAGATGATTCAAAATTAGAAAAACAGCAAAACTGACCATGTCAATAACAA
This sequence comes from Gracilinanus agilis, assembly GCF_016433145.1. Classification (NCBI taxonomy): domain Eukaryota; kingdom Metazoa; phylum Chordata; class Mammalia; order Didelphimorphia; family Didelphidae; genus Gracilinanus; species Gracilinanus agilis. The sequence continues at coordinate 221,844,795 of NC_058130.1, forward strand.
GATTAACAGAAAAAGTGTGTGTGTGTGTGTGTGTGTGTGTATGAAGAAAAACTTCTAAAAAAAATACAATACCCATTCCCATTAAAAACACTTAAGAAGGAACTTCCTAGTTAAGATGGCAGCAGAGTAAAAAGCAGCTTCTTAACTTTTCCTAACCGAAACATACAAGATTCCTCAAGAAGACAAAAAAAAAAAAAAATCCAGAGGAACAAAGGGACCCCACAAAGGGTACAGCACTGGAGGTACGTGGAATTGGGGCATTTCCATGTTATAAAGGGGTGAAACAGCTCTCACTAAAACTCGAATTGAGCAACCCCCTCCCCCACCCCACACCACCTACAGTGCCAAAGCCAGGGCGCAAGAGTTAGAGCAAGTTTGGGTCATGGATTAAGTCCTTGGCAGCTACCTGGGGTCACCAGGGCCTGCTCCTGAGAGCAGCAAGACTTAAGACCCCAAGAGGCTAAAGAAAGCTCTAGGACTTTGATCACAGACCCTGAGCTCAGGCACGAGTGCGGGCGCGGACTCAAGCCCAGACATGAATCCTGAGCGCAGGCAAGGACTCGTATCTTCAGCTCAGGCGTGGACCTTGAGTGGGGACCCAGTGCAAAAGGGGTTCACAACTGTGGAAGCAACACTCTGAGACTGTTAAAGGAATCTCGGGCAAAGGAACAAGTAAGGGGACCACCAGGAGGCTTGACCCTGAGAACAACTGAGACCTCAGGAGCCAAAAGAGCACAGACAGACCCTGAGTGTGAGGATAAACCTGAGAGGGAGCAGAGCTAACAATGGCAAGCCAGAGACAAGAACCCCAAAAGAGAAAGATCATCAAGAAGAAAACTGTAACACTCTACAACTTTTACACAGATAAAATCCAGACAAAAGAGCAAACAGCAGAGGAGAACAAACAAGTAATCATATCCAAACCTTCCCAAAATAATGAAAACTGGCCACAAGCTATTGAAGAGTTCAAATCTGAGATGATGAGAAAGATGGAAGAGATGTGGCGAGAGAAGTGGGAAATAGCTCAAAAGGAAATAAACAGGTCAGAAGACAGAAACTCCCAATTGGAGAAAGATGCCCAAAAATCAAATGAATTGGTAAGCAAATTGGAAACCAAAATCTGGCAAGAAAATAACAGTTTAAAAGGCAGAATTTGGCAATTTGAAAGTAAGGCTCAGAAATCAAATGAACTGATAAGCAAATTGAACACCAGAAATGACCAGATTGAAAAGATTATAGCCGAAAACCAGTCCCTAAAGGCTAGAATTGAGCAATTAAAAGCTAATGATCTCTCAAGACAGCAAGAACAAATAAAACAAAGTCAAAAGACTGATAAAATAAAAAGAAACATGAAATATCTCAATGAGAAAGTGACAGACCAAGAAAACAGGTCTAGAAGAGACAATCTGAGAATCACTGGTCTTCCTGAAAAAGCAGAAATTAATAGAAATTTGGACTCCATACTAAAAGAAATTATTCGGCAAAATTGCCCGTAAGTTCTACAACAAGAAGGCAATATAGACATTGAAAGGATCCATAGATCACCCTCTACACTAGACCCAGAAAAGACAACCCCCAGGAATATAATAGCTAAATTCAAGAGCTTCCAAGTAAAAGAAAAAATTTTACAAGAAGCCAGAAAGAGACAATTCAGATATCAAGGAGCAACAATCAGGATCACACAGGATCTGGCAGCCTCCACACTACAAGTCCTCAAGGCTTGTAATATGATATTCACAAAGGCAAGAGAACTGGGTCTACAACCAAGGATCACCTACCCATCAAAACCAACCATTTACTTCCAAGGGAAAGTTTGGGTATTCAACAAGATAGAAGATTTCCAAGTATTTGCACAGAAAAGACCAGGGCTGAATGGACAGTTCGATATCCAACCACAAAAACCAAGAGAAACATGAAAAGGTAAATAAGAAACATTGTGGTATATGCTGGTGATGGAATACTATTGTACTCAAAGGAATAATAAACTGGAGGAATTCCATGTGAACTGGAAAGACCTCCAGGAATTGATGCAGAGTGAAAGGAGCAGAGTCAGAAGAACACTGTACACAGAGACTGATATACAATGGTAAAATAGAATGTAATGGACTTCTGTACTAGCAGCAATGCAATGACCCAGGACAATTCAGAGGGATTTATGGAAAAGAATGCTACCCACATTCAGAGGAAGTACTACAGGAGTGGAAACAGAAGAACAACAACTGCTTGAACACATGGGTTGAGGCGGACATGATTGGGGATGTAGACTCGAAATGACCACACAAATGCAACTATCAACAATTTGGAAATAGAGCCTGATCAATGACACATGTTAAAACCAGTGGAAATACACACCTGCCATGGGGGTAGGGGGGAAGGGGGGGGGGGGGTGAAGGGGAAAGTAGGAGTAAGAAAACCTTACAGAAAATGCAGTAAAGCAGAAATATTTGGAACATTTTTTCTGACCATAATACAATAGAATTTATATATGATAAAGGGCTTTTGAAGTATAAATGAAAAATGAACTGGAAACTAAATTAGCTAATTCTAAAAAATGGGAAGCTAGCTGGTTCAGTAGACAAGAAAGCCAGGCCTGGACTCAGGAAAACTTATCTTCCAAGTTCAAGTCCAGCCTCTGACATTTATTAGCTGTGTGACCCTAGGAAAGTCACTGTCCACTTCAGTTTCCTCACCTGAAAAATAAGCTAGAGAAGGAAATGGCAAATCACATCAGTATCTTTGCCAAGAAAACCTTAAAAGAATCAGCTAATGACCGCTAACATGATTAAACAACAACAATAAAAGAATGAGTGGGTCAAAGAACAAAACAGAGAATCAATAATTTTATTAAAGATAATGAGATAGCATACCAAAATTTGTGAGATACAGCCAAAGTGGTACTTGGGAGAAAATAAGATCGCTAAAACACTTATAACAATAGTAGAGTAGATCAATGAACTGGATATATATCTTTTTAAAAACCTAGAGAAAGAGCAAATTTTAAAACCTCAATTAAACACCAAAACAGAAATCCTGAAAATCAAATGAGATTCATGCAACTTTAAATTTAAAAACTCTAATAAATAAAACTAGCTGGTTTTAGAAAACTAAATACCTAAATAAACCATTGGTTAATTTGATTTTTAAAAAAGAAAACCAAATTACTAATATCAAATAGGAAAAGGATGAATGCATAACCAATGAAGAGGAAATAAAGGCAATTATTAGGAGCTATTTTGTCCAAACGTGCCAATAAAACTGACAGTCCAAAAGAAATAAATACTTACAAAAATATAAATTGCCCAAGTTAGCAGAAGAGGAAACAGAATATTAAAATAACTTTATTACAGAAAATGACATTGAACAATTTACAAATGAGTTCCCTTAGGGGAAAAAACCCAGGATCAGATATATTTACAAGCAAATTCAGTTGTAACAGACAACAAAAGACTTATGATGGGTTATGTAAATATACTAAGTACTTAATCTCAGATTCTCTAGCACAAATGAGTTGTCTACATGTAAAATGCCTGTACTTCAGGACATGTTCTACACACAGGTGTCAAGCCCAAATGAAATAATAAACCTAAGTAAAATTGATTTCCCTTTGAGGAAATACAAGATAGTTCTCTAAGTTATTCTCCTCTAAGATAACTGATTGCACAGAAATTCTTTTCCTTATAACCAACAGATGGAATTTCTAATTTCAATCTTAATTGTTCTGAAATATTTCAAGAACCCTGCATTCTATTATAGCAGTGCAAAGATGCTAGAGAATTGTAGCAGTAAGATTCATTTTAAAAAAAAACAACTTTATTTGCTATGGTTGGAGAGATTTACTGTGCAATGAAGAAACAGGGACATGGTTAGTTAACAGCACCAAAACTGAAACTCCAGGCCTACATCTAAGGGCACAGAATGTAGAGAATGACTCAACATATAAATAGTAGGATAAAGCATCCTTAGTTCTGTTTGATATCAGGTGTCATATTCACTATTTGGAATAGCCAGTTATATAGCAAAGCTCTACCTTATTCTCAGGAAATTATAGGCAGGTTCAGGATTAATCAGGTGGGAAACATTCCTCTTCAGAAAGGAAACAGTACAATGGGGAAACCAAGTCAAGAGGATCTAAGCATAGTCCATGCTAAGGTTGACCCCTAAACCTTCCCAGACAAAAATGTCTACCTATAGTAGCTCTCAGACTAGACTCCCTTGAGTAGTTGGTGGCATTTTCCTCAGTTGGTGGATTACTGATTTGATGATCATTCAGACAATTATATTTCAATTCAAAGCTGAAAATAATATCATATTAAAATCCCATGATATTGCACCTCAAATAGCAAGATTTGACTAAGCATAGCTTAGGGCTAATGTAGTTATTAGTTAATTAGTTATTAGTTAGTTAACAATAAAAGTTTACCAGGCTTTTCAAAACAAAATCACTCAACATCCTTGTCTTCTGCTTTTCATTCTTCTCTTTCAATTTAAATTCATCTGGGTCTTCAGTCATTAGGAATTAAGAAAATGATTATATTTTGTAATTCCACATAGATAAGAAGTTTATGATAGTTCACTTAAAGACCCTAAAAACACTATCTAATATCTAAAAAGGAAAAAAAAGAACACAGAAAAAGACTTCCATGAGGGTTATAATGCATTGGGGATCATAAGACACAGGTCCATTTAGGCAGGAAGTCTTGGTCCTATGGAAAGGGAGAAATGCTCCTAGGGAGGAGAAATATGCTCCAAAGTATTCCTCTGAAAGGAGGATATTTAAACCCTGATCTTGGTGGCTACCCAGAACTGGCTGATTTGCATGTCAAGGTTCAAGGCACACAGGAGATTTCTGAAGTGCAAAAGTATAGGGGGACAGTAAAACAAACTTGAAGTTGACAAGATATTATTTTTGGATATGTGGCTGTATTAATCTTACAAATATTGCTGACAGTATTTTCCCATGGCCTAATCTTGGAATGATAGTTTCTCTGCATAGATTCTATAATTGTAGCCTCCCTTAAAGGGAAATTGTCATGGTGATCTCAAGACCACTAAGCCTTATCTTAAAACAATCATAGATTTGATGATGCAATTTTCCATTCTGACATGAAATAGTGGCCTTTTATAGTGGTGAATGACAGAAACACACCTAAGGTCCAAGTAGAGCAAAAAGGGAAGACCAAAAACTTCTGTCTAGAAAAAATATTATCTATGGTCTTGATCAAGATGAAAGAAATTGCCAAAGCTTACCTTGGGAAGATTGTAACAAGTGCTACCATCAGAGTATCAGCCACCTTCAATAATGCCCAATTTTAGGCCATTAAAAATGCTGGAACCATTGCTGGTCTCAATGTATTCCAAATCATCAACCAGCCAACAGCTGCCACTATATCTTTTGGCTTAATCAAAAAAGTTGATGCCAAGAAAAATCTTTGGAGGTGACATTTTCAATATCTCCTTTCTTACCATCTTTGACATCTCTGAAGTCAAGTCCATTGCTAGGGATGCCCATTTTGGTGGGGAAGACTTTGACAACAGCATGTTCATTGAGTTCAAGCAAAAGCATAAAAAGGACATCAGTGAGAACGAAGGCTATCTGCTGACAATGCAATACTTATGAACATGCAAAGTGTACCCACTCTTCTAGTACCCAGGCCAGCATTGAGACTGACTCTCTCTGTGATGGTACTGACACTCAGTATCTCTATCACCTATGCCCATTTTGAAGAACTAAATATTTGCCTCTTCTATGGCACATTAGACCCTTTTGGAAAGACCCTAAGAAATGGCAAACTACATAAAGATATCTTTCGTCTTGGTGGACTGTTCCACTTATAGCTTCACAATCTAGAAATTTCTGCAGGATATCTTTAGTGGCAGAAAGTTCAAGAAGAGTATTAATCCTAATAAAGCAGCTGCTATCCATCTTGTCTGGAAATAAATCTGAGAATATTGATGACTTGCTGATTTTGGATATCATTTCCTTTTGTATTGAAACTGCTAGAGGAGCAGTTCTGAAAACAATTCTGATCAAAAGCAATATTAATCCTCCCTACCAAGCAAACACATACCTAGCCTATCTATTCAGTCACAGCTTGGTATCATTTATTCAGATTTATGAAGGTGAAAGAGCAATGACAAAGGATAGCAACCTGTTTGGCAAATTTGAGCTGACAGGAATCCTCCTTTGCCCCAGATGTGGTTTATATTATTGAAATAACTTTGCCATTAATGCAAGTGGTATCCTAAATGTGTCTGCTGTGGATAAGAGTACAGGCAAAAAGAGATCAACATCACCAATGACAAAGGGTATCTGAGCAAAGAAAACACTAAGCATATACTGGGCATAAGCTGAGAAATACAAGATTGAAAATGATAAGCAGAAAACAAGGTGTCTTCTGAGAACTCACTTGAATCTTATACTTTCAACATGAAGGTTATGTTGGAAGATAAGAAATTCCAAGACAAAATTAGTCTTGAAGGAAAGCAGAAGGTTTAACAAAAGTAACATAATAAACCGGCTGGATAAGAACAAGACTGATGAAAAGGAAGAATTTAAGCATCAGCAGAAAGAACCCCATCATTATTAAGCTGTACTGATTGGTGATTATCCTTAGTACTTGAAGAGGATCAAAATGACATCATGAGGTCAGGGTCAATGTACAGTGTGTCCCACTGTGGCAGATTAGACCAGTTAGAGTTGGGGGAAGGCTCTAATACAGGTGGGACATGCATAAATAGCCTGTATAAACATTTGGGATGAAGATGTCTCTAAATTTGCACATATCATATTTCTTTGGAGATACTACAATTTAGTTTTGCTCATAACCACAATGTCTTTTTTGAAGTGAACACACCACACTGGAGGGTCCTGTGCTGGGGTCTCTCATGTCTCATAATTGAAACTGAAATTCTTCAGAGAATTTTAGCATGTCCTTGTATAACTTCTGATTTCCATACGAGTGCTTTCCTTGTGTAAGTCTCCATAAAAGAGTTTTTTAGACAAATGGACCTTTAGCATTCAAACAATGTGGCTTGCCCATCAGATCTGCACTCATTACAGGAGAGTTAGAATGCTTAACAGTTCAGCTTGAGAAGGGACTTCAGTGTCTGGTACCTTAAGTTCCCAGGTGATCTGTAGAATCTTCTTTAGACCAGTGATGGGCAAACTTTTTACAGAGGAGGCCAAAGGAAAGGAAATGCTCATCTGTCAGTCTGTTTCTAAGGCAATTTTTTTGAAGTTTCATTTGCCCAACTATGTGCCAATAAATCTGACACCTTTAGAAAAATATAAACTACTAAGATTCACAAGAGGAAAAAGAATAATTAAACCCCAATACACACACGTACACACAAACACACAAAACTGAACAAAACACCAAAGAATTCTCCAAGAAAAAAGCCCAAGGGTTAGATGGATTCATAAGTGAATTTTGCCAAACACTGAAAGACTAAGTCCAATACTACATAAACTATTTAGAAAAATAAAAGAAGACGGATCCTTACAAACTCTTTTTATGACACAAATATGGTACCAAGAAGACCTAAAACAAGAGAAAGAAAACTATAGATCAACCTCCCTAATGAACATTGATGCAAAAATTCTAAATAAAATACTAGCAAGGAGACTACAGTGTTATATCATAAAGATTATACAACATGATAAGATGGGTTTTATACCAAGAATGCAGAGAGGTTCAATGTCAGGAAAACCACTGGCATAACTGATCATATCAATAACAAAACAACAGAAACCATATGACTGTCTTTCTTAATAGATGTAGAAAAAAACATTGACAAAATACAATGCTTATTTCTTTTTAAAAAATTAGAAAATGTTGGAATAAATGGAACATTACTTAAAATGATAAATGGCACTTCTGTACCAGCAGCAATGCAATGACACAGGACAGTTCTGAGGGATTTATGGAAAAGAACGCTATCCACATTCAGAGGAAGGACTGCAGGAGAGGAAACATATAAGAAAAACAACTGCTTGAACGCATGGGTTGGGGTGGACATGATTGGGGATGTAGACTCGAAACTACCACACCAATGCAACTATCAACAATTTGGAAATAGGTCTTGATCAATGATACATGATAAAACCAATGGAGATGCATCGGCATGGGTGCATCGGCATGGGTGGGGGGAGTGTGGGGGGTGAAGGGGAAAGTAGGAGCATGAATCATGTAACCATGTTAAAAACGAATATTAATAAATGTTTAAAAAAATGATACATGGCATCTATCTAAAACCATCAGCAAACATTATCTGTAATAGGGATAAATTAAAACCCTTCCCAAAAAGATCAGGGTTAAAGCAAGGGCACCCATTATCACCACTTTTTAATATTGTACTAGAAATGCTAGCTATCGCAATCACAGCAGAAAAAGAAATTAAAGGAGTTAGGATATACAATGAGAAAACAAAGATATCATTCTTTATAGATCATATGATGGTACACTTAGAGATCAACCAAAAAACTAATAGAAATAATTCACAATTTTTAGTAGTCACAGGATACCCAAAACAAAAACCTATAAATCATCACCATTTTTATTTACCACAAAGTTCAACAGAAAGAGATAGAAAAGGAAATTCCATTCAAAGTAACTCTAGACAATATAAAATACCTGGGCATATACCTACCAAAACAAACCCAGCAACTATATGAACATATATACAAAACAATCTTCATACAAATAAAGTCAGACATAAACAATTGAAAGACATTAATTGCTTGTGGGTAGGTCACACCAATACAATAAAAATGGCTATCCTACCTACATGATTTGCCTATTCAGTTCTATTCCAATCAAATTACCCAAAATTATTTCATAGAACTAAGCAAAAAATTCATCTAGAAGAAGAAAACACCAAGATTATCATGGGAATCAATGAAAATAAATATAAAGGAAGGAAATGAAACCATATCAAATTTCAAACTATACTGTAAAGTGGTAATCATCAAAATAATTTCGTTCTGGCTAAGAAATAAGAGTAATAGATCAATAGACTAGATTAAGTAATCAACACATGGTAGTTAATATCTATAGTAACAGTGTTTGATAAATCCAAAGACCCAAGCTTTGGGGGGAAAAAAAACTGCTTTGACAAAACTGCTAGGAAAACTGGAAAGCAGTATGGCAGAAATAAGGCTTATAACAACATCCATACAATCAGGATAACGTCAAAATGAATACCTGATCTAGAAATAAATGTAAACAAATTAGAGGAACATAATAAAGTTTACTTGTTAGACTTCTGGATAAGGGAAGAATTTATGATCAAATAAGACAGAAAACATTACAAAAACTAAAGTAGGTGATTTTGATTACATTAAATTTTAAAAGTTTTGTATAAACAAAACCAACACAAACAAGATTAGGGAAACAACAAATTTGGGGCAAAAATTTATAGCAAGTGTCTCTAACAAAGGTCTCATTTCTCAAATATATGGAGAACTAAGTCAAATTTATAAGAACACAAAGCATTCTCCAACTGATAGATGGTCAAACGATATAAACAGGTAGTTCTGAGGAATAAATTAAAACTATCTATAGTCATATGAAAAAATTCTCCAAATCACTACTATTTAGAGAAATCCAAATTAAAATAATTCTGAGATACCACATCATCCCTATCAGACTAGCTAACATGACCAAAAACGAAAATGATAAATGTTGGATGGGATATGGGAAAGCCGGGACATTACTACACTGTTGCTGGAACTGTGAACAGATACAAACATTTTGGAGAGCAATATGGAATCATGCTCAACGGGCCATAAGACTATGTATACCCTTCTCACCTAACTATACCACTACTGGTATCTCAAAGAGATCTGAGATAAGGGAAAAGGGCCTACCTGTACCAAAATATTTTTAGCAAGTCTTTGCAATGGCAAAGAATTAGAAGCTGAGGGGTTATCCAATACTTAGGGAACAGATAAACAAGTTGTGTTATATGATTGTAATGGAATAGCATTGCATTATAAGAAATGACAAAGAGGATGAATTCAGAAAAACATGGAAAGACTTATATGAACTGCTGCAAAGTGAAGTGAGCAGAACCAGGAAAACAATTTATATAGTAACAGAAATGTTATACAATGATTAACTGTGAAGGCCTAAATCATTATAAGCAAAGTAAGCTTTCAAGATAGCCACAAGGGACTGATGATGAAAAATGCTATCCACAGCTGAAGAAGGAATTGTTGGATGGAGTCTGACTACAGGTCAAAGCATGCCATCTTCCACTTTATTTCCTTCATGAGTTTTTTATACATGTGATATGTGTTTTCTATCAGAGCATGAACAATATGAAAATATATACTGCAGGATAGCAGTGGCATAATCTCTGTTGGACTACTTATCATCTGTGGTGGGTGGGGAGGAGTAAGGGAGGGAAGTAGAAAATCTGAATCCTAATATTAGAAAACAATTGTCAAAAATTGTTTCCACATGTAACTAATTTCTTAAAAATCATTCTACAAAAAAAAGATATTAGAGAAGCAGATGATATATCTCTCACATCTATGGGTAGGTGGTTCATTCTTAACTAAATAAGAGATGTAGGCAATCATTCACAAAAGAAAAATAGATAACTTTTGTGTCATTTGGAGATCCTGAGCTCTCTCTCTTGGCGCCTTTTCCCCTTTCTTCCTACCTCCTAGTTTTCCCTAGACCTTCCCTTTCCTAATCTAAATAAAACCCAGCTATTCTAAACCCTAAAGTTGCTCTCTAATATTTTATTTGAGCCCCAAGGGCTCTGGTCAATTTCTCCCTGCCCGAGCTGGGACCCCTACCTTCCTTTCCCTTCCTCTACTTTCCTCTCTCCTTTCTCCCATCCTACCTTCCTATCTTTCCTCCCTAATCCCCCTCACACTTTGATTACACGAAAAGGGAATTGCCTTTATTACTTTTACTTCATTTATTATAAACCATCTGATCACATATAATACTTTTGGTAGTTAACCGCAACTATGATTTTAGAAAGAGTTAGTCCCAGTTATCAATTAACTATGTAAGAGATTGTTTTCAACATTGGAATGTTAAGTGCAGATCTCAACTGAATCCTGATTCCTCATAAAAATAACGGAAAGAATCACTGAGTCAGTTGTAGAAGCTAGGGATTTATTACAAGGAAAGGACGGTATTTGCTTTTGTTAAGGATTTATGTTCACTTATGGGTACCTTGGAACTTATAGCCCAGAGAGGTGCCTTTGGTTTATCTTTAAATTTCCTCCCGGAATCAATATAATAAATTAAATCTGATTATGCCAGTCTATTATTTGTAATATTATATAGAGATGACTGAAATTTGTATCCTAATCAAATTCATTCTCATATTTGCTGTTGTTACTTTCAAACTACAATGATGAACATTGCTTGGGGCATATGTTCTAGAGAATGAGATTTAACAGTGGTCCTATCTTTGTAAAACCTTCTGATGTCCAAACAAGAAGTCTTAATAGGTACCATAAGTCACCAGAAAAGACAAGGGCAAATGGGGCTGCCAGTCTTAAACCTTTATTTGGAATTTATTAACTCTCTTAGAAAATATTTCCTAAACTTTAGCAACATTCTGTACATTTGGTTTTATTAATCATTTAGGTTAACTGACTATTAACCAACTGTCAAAAGCTTATAATACAGATTATTATACATCTAAATGAAGTTTTTGCCATAGGCTAGGTGTAGTGAGACCTCCAGTTCTAATTTCACACAATTTAAGTTGGAGCTTCAACTCAGAATGATGGCCCAGATAGTTTTATTTCTTGTAGACATGAACCTGAAAACCTTCTTTACAAACAGAATTAATTCACTTAAGATTAAGAAGGGAAGTAGATCTATTTTTCCCATCAAAAATGGGGAAAAATTGTTTGTATCAACATTCTCTGACAAGGATTTGGTACATAGGATATATAACCAGTTAATAATAATTGCAATTGACTAATAGCTATTCTATAGAGAAGTGGTCAAAGGATATGAAGAAAAACGTTCTCAAAAAAAGAGAATTATAATGTATTTACAACCACAGGAAAGAATTCTCCAAATTACTAACAAGAGAAATTCATATCAAAACAAACCAGATGTTTTACTTCACACCCTGAAAATTGGCAAAGATGACTAAAAAATTATAACAGTCAATGTGGGCAGAATTATGGAATGTGAAGTAATAAACATACTAATACTTTGTTGGTGAAGCCATTGTAAAGCCACCATGGAAAGCAACTTGGAATTATGCACATCAAAATATTAATATGTTCATATTCTTTGAACCAGAGATTCCACTCCTGGGATTATATCCCTAAGAAGCCATCTATAAGGAGACTATCTCCATAAATACAAAATAGTAAAAGCAGCACTTTTTGTGATAGCTAAAGAGGTTTTTAAAAACAACCCACAAGGAAAAGGCCCTATATGTACAAAAATATTTAGAGCATCACCGTTTATAGTCAGTATATGAACATAATGTAATATTATTCCACTTTTTAAAAAAATGACAAAAAAATGAAGTAGACAAAAAGATAAAGTACAAAAACCTCTATGCAGATACAGGAAAACAATTTATACAATAACCTTAGAAAGAACAACTTTGAAAGCTTGGAGGGCTGATAAATGCAAAGGCAAACACAGAGAGTAGAAACTCAAGATGAAGCACACTACCGGCCTCCTGACAGAGAGGCAAGGGACTCAATATGCAAAATAACACATATGTGTTGGCTATAGCCAGTACATGAATTTGCATAGCTCACTAACACCTATCTCTTAACAAGGATTTTTCGTTGCTGTTACTAAAATTGAAAGAGGGGTGGAGTGGAGGAGGGAAGAAAAAATAAAATGCATGTTAATTTGAAAACGAAATTAAATTAAAATGTTTAAGTATTTTGTAGGGGAAAAGGTGTGCGTGAGGGGCTGGGCCTGAAGAGGAGGAAAATGGTGGGGATGGAGTCAGACTCACCAGGCCTCTCCCAGATGGCAAGGGCAATGGAGGCTGTTGTCTTCTCTCCCAAAGAACTAGAGTCTCCCTACCCGTCAGGCCTCAGGCCTCCCAGCTCCTACAGAAGACTTCCAATATCCCACGTCTTCAGCACCACCTACACAGAATGAGGGACCAGAGAAATGAGCAAGCTGGGCAAGAAAGGTTTCTCCAACTGTTTCTGTAGGGGTCACATGGCCAAGGGGCGGGACCTCCCTGGTTGCACGTGAGCGGTACCTGCTAGTTGGCTCCTTTCTAAACCCCACCCCCACCCCCCCTTCTGTCCCCAACCCTCCCCAACCACCCTCCAATGAAAGGGGTAGTTTTTACGGGTCTCGCTGTAGTATTTGGAGCTGGAGACCACTGGGGATGCAAAATCAAAACAGGAAAATAGCTTCTTTCTGTAAGGATTTTGTTTTATCTAGGGATTGTTGCGAGCTCCCGGAGTTGTTAGTCCTTCCTTTTAAGGAGGACCAGTGACATCGAGGGTGAGTGAAATGTATTCAAGTGAGCTAGGAGTTTGCACAAAGACCTCAGCGGAACTCTCTCTTCCAGTGTCATCCAAAATGGCAAGAAAAAAGCCAGGATGACTGGTGATGGCGGGGATGCAGTGGACGATCTTGCCATCTTGGATGTCTAACCAAGTTCTTGGGCTCTCCACAGCCTCTGCTTTATCCTTCATGGCCATTTGAACAACTTATTCTCATCTGTCCATTCTGCAATGGGGAAGTCTTTACATGTTTTGGACAGCCATCCCGCAACCCACTAATGGGTCTAAGGACTGCCATTTACCTGGTTCAGCAGTTCTATAGGGGCTGTTTAACTAGAGTGCGGCAGATGTGCATGCTACAGCTTCTTGAAGTCACAGATGAGAGCTCAGCGACAGGTAGACACTAAAAGTGGATGAGCAGCCCTGGAGTACAGAAAGTCCAGATCTGATAGCTCACCAGAATGAGATCAAAATCACCTCCAAGCAAAAGAGAAATCAAGAATGGTGAAGGAGGAACTGATTCTTCCTTCCTCTATACCTCTACCCCAAATTATGTTAAAAAACTAACCCCTTCTACCACCACAAAAAAAACAAAACAAAACAAAACAAAACAAAAAACACCTTCTTCAGCTTTCCAGGCTGCATCTCTGCCTATCCCAAACTTCCAATTCGATTCCAATAATTATGCAGTGATTACAGAAGGAAAACATTATGTCTGGCATTGTTTACATGTAGAGGAAAAACAAAGTTAGATGCCCGTCTTCAAACATATATTCTAAGGAAACTGATGAGGCTATATCAAGAAGTAACAGCTTATCCTTAATCATAGTTTTTAAAGATGGATGGATGGAAGAAGCCTTAGATGTCCCTTCTAGTAATATAGATCTAGAGATTACTAATTAATCTAGTGATCAACACCCCATCATTCCCTTTGTATAGATAAAGAAACAGTGAGACTAAGCAATTTGAGGATTACAAAAGTGGTAAATGGCAGGGACAAGATTTTTACTGACTCTAGATCTAGTATTCTTTCTTTCTAGACTATTATTTTGGGAGAAATTTTTCTCCTTTTTTTAAAAAAGTGTGTATGTGTATGTGGTAGGTAACTTCTGAAATTGATCTACCACTATGCATAATTACAGAGGTAAAAGTGGAGGTTTTATTATGGTTAAGCACAAATCTCAGGCAAAATAAACAAATAAACCTGAACCAAGAGGAATTCTAAAGAGGCTTTTTATAGACCAAATTATATTACAGTAACAGAGGAGTAATTCTTTTTTGTATATCATAATCATGTGCATTTCTCTTATAAAGGAAAGACAGATGCTTTCTTAAATGTCATAAAAATGAGCACCCTTAATTAAACATTCATAATCTTATACATCCCCTAAGGAAATATACCTAGTTAAATAGATTTTATAGGTAAACTAAGTCAAGTAACAGATTAAAACAGTTAGAGGTTCATAATAAACTGAAGGGGAAGATTTATGTACTAGCAAGATAACCAAGAAAACTATTATTATAAAATCTTTTCTTAAACAGCTAGCTAGGAGGGCTAGCAAATAAATAAATAACTTGAGGAGCTCAAACTTCCCTTTTTTTTTTTTTTTAATCAGAGGAATGTCAAACAGTCTTCCCTTAATACTGTTATTCCATGAGTCAAGTTCTGGTTAGGTGAGGCTATGTAAACAGAAGGCAGGCTTATAGTTAACCAGAAGTTGAAAAAAGAATATCCCTGTGCCCTGAATAATAAAATTAATAAAAGAAAATCCAAAATTCCCATAACACTATGCATCCCTCTACACAGATAAGTCTAATAAATGGTAAGGAATGAATGGATTTAAGGAAAGCTCAAAGAACACTAGGGATATTAAAGAACATAGACAACTGGGCAAGGGAGAAGGAAAGATGAATCATCCAATGCTTTATGGAAGAGATAACATAAGCCTAGAAGGAAGATAAGGAGTTTGAGAGAAGGAGTGAAGTCCTGTTATAGGGAATGCTCTCTGTAGATACATGGAGGCAGGAGATGGGAAGTAGGGAATATCTGATAGGCCAGATTAACTGAAAGAAATAAAATTACAATAAATAATAATAATAATAATAACTAGCATTTGTATTGTATTTACTATGTAAGAGCTTTTGATCCTTGCAACAATTTTGTGAGGTACTTTATTATAACCATTTTAAAAGTGAGAAAACTGAGGCAAACACTGGTTAAGGGATTTGCCCAAGGTCATAGAGCTAGTAACCATCTGAATGTCTGAAAAAATGCTTTCCAAAAAAAATTATAATAGCAACATGGTATAGTACAAAGAATGCTAAACTTGCTACCACAAGACCTGTATTTGAATCCTGGCTCTGCTACTAGTATAAATTATTTAATTTAACCTTGTAAGGTTCAGTTTCCTTATCTATAAAATGGTACTCTAACTTAACTTACAATGTAGTAAGGAGGAAAGTATTTTGTAAACCTTAAAATGCTATCAAAATGTAAATTATATGTACTTTATACTCATTTAATTCATTATCTTGTCCAGTGCTTCTTGGTTCTCTACTTCTGCACCTTGGGGGATGATATAATTGCTATTTACTCCATGAATCATTCATTCCCTGATATTCCCAACTACAAATTATCTTTGTTTCCTTCTTCCCTTGAATTTCTCAGATCAGACTCTCTGACATCTCCTATGCATTTAACAATTTTCTAATTTGTTTTATATTAAATTATTTCTATGTCTTATACCAATACTAGACTGCAAACTACTTGAGTGAGACTGTCATTTTTTCATGTTTGTATGCCCTGATAACAGGTAATTAATAAATATTGAATTAAATTAGATCAAGAGTCTATATGCAAGTTCAAAATAGTGACTAGATCATGGGATCTCAATCTAAAAAGAACCCCTCAGGTCACAGAGTTCAATCCTTTTATTTTATAAATGAGGAGAATGAGACCCATAGAGAGTAAAATACTTGTCCAGTGTGATAAGCTGATTCATATTTTCTTGGTTAAGAAGTGAACTTCCCTTTAGTAACTGTCATACAGTCTCTAGAACACAAGTAGCTCTAGTACTTCTTATTAGCTAGTAGAGATCTCCAATATAATTACCACTAGGACTATTTAGGGCATAAGGACCAAGGACAAAATTGTACACTTCATTCCACAAATGCAAATTGGTAGGATTGGAGATCTGTAATAAGGGGAAAAGGTAAGGGAATAACCCACTCTCTACTCATTCTCTGTAACTAAACTTGAAATGATCCTCACTGTCTCCAAAGTAACAGTTATTCCAGATCTAGGTACTGTAAGATTTAAAAATTCTTATAAAAATGAAACAAAGCTGTTGTTCATTACTGCCACTATAAATAGCAACATAAAAACAATTATGTATAATTTACATATATACAGGGTAAATTGGGAATAATCTCAGACAAAAGTCACTAAGATTAAGGGATACTAGAAACATTTCCTAGTAGAAAGTGGGGTTAAATCTATGACTTGAAGGAACCCAAGGGTATCTAGATGTCAGGGATGAGGAGAATGAGAGAATTCTAGGCATGTGGGACTGTCAGGAGGTGAAAAGACACAGAGATGGGAGATGGGTGTCTTGGGGAGGTAACAGAAAGGAGGCCAGTGTTACTGGATTGTAAAGTATGTAAAAAGGAATAAAGTGTATGGAGACTGGGAAGATAGTAAAGGACTATGTTGTGAAGGAATTTGAAAGTCAAAGAGAACATTTTATACTTGATCCTAGAGGTAATAGGGAGCCACTGGCATTTAATGAGTAGGAGGATGACCTAATCAGATGTGTATTTTAGGAAAATCACTTTGGCAGTCACATAGAAGAAAGACTTGAGGCAAAGGGACTAATCCAAAAGTTATTGTGATAGTACAGGTATGAGGTCATGAGAGTACATATCATGATAATGACAGTGTCAGAGGAGAGAAAGGAACATATACAAGAGATATTTCAAAGGCAGAAATGACAAGACTTGGCAACAGATGGGACAGACCTGGAGGGTGAGAGAGATCAAAGAGTCAAGGATGACATCTTGGTTGTGAGCCTGGGTAACTGGGAGGATGATGTTACCCTCAACATTAATAGGAAAGATAAGAAAAAAGGGTTTGGTGTTTTTTTGTTTGTGGTTTTTGTTGTTGTTGTTGTTGTTGTTTGATAGAGGTATGGTGGAGAGAATTAATTCTGTTTTGGACATGTGTTAAAGATAACCATGAGTCATCCAGTTCTAGATGTCCATTAGGCAGTTGGAGATGTGAGAGGAGAGGTCAAAAGAAAGAAATTAGTACTGGATAAGTAGGTCTGAGAATCAATGATCATTGAATCCATGGGATCTGATGAGATCATTAAGTGAAATACTAGATAGGACAGAGAATTGGCATGAAGACCTAGAAAGAAACAAGTAGCCAGGTGAAAAAGATGATTGTCAGTATAAAAGTCCAGATGTCAAGAAAAATAAGGATTGAGAAAAAGGCTATTAGATGTGGCAATTAAGAAATCTTTGGTAACTTTGGAGAGAGCAGTTTCAGTTGAATGATAAAGTTGGAAGCCAGACTATGTTAAGAAAGGGAAAGGAAACTGAGGTGCTGATTGTAGATATCTTTCTTAAGGAGTTTAACCATAAAAGGGAAGAGATAAATAGGATGATAGCTAGCAAGGATGAATAGACCAAAAGATTATTTTTTAAGGCTAAGAGAGACTTTAAAGTTCCTTTAGACATCAAGGAAGGAGTCAGTATAGACTAGAGATTAGTGAAAGAGTGGGGATGATAGAGGTGACAATCTGTTAGAGAAGACAATCTGTTAGAGAAGAGGATAAAATAGAACCATGGGTTCTTGCAGAAGGATTCACCTTGGCAATGAGATCAACATTTCTTCATATGAGACAAGGGTGAAAGAGGAGATAGTAGCATGATTGGCAATAAGATGAAGGAGCAAAGTACAAGTACAAAGTACAAAGGAGAGTACAGAGTTGAAGTGGTTCCCCTAAGTATCATGATAAGGAAATAAGGAAAGTGTAACTATTGCAATGGTGATAACACTGGAAAAAACTGAGAGGTAGAAAGATTGGTGGTCATAGTGAGGACAAAAAACAGGGTTAGAGACAAAAAAAGCAGAGGGAAAGATGGAAGTTCAGATAAAGGAATTTCAGAATTCATGAACATGGAACTGGAACATTTGCAGGTGATGGTAAGATCAAAGGAATGACCATCTCTGTCTATAGCTAAGGTGGAACAGAAGAATAATCATGGAAAATGAATATGTTGAAGTTTCCTAGAATGAAGGAAAGAATTAAGGTTCAAAAAAAGATTGTGAGCCAGGTACTAAACTCATTCATTCATTTATATAGGGTCTGTTATGTGCCAGGTACTGTGCTAAGCACTTTATAAATATTATCTTATTTGCTTCTCCCAACAATTCTTAAAAGGTAGGTACTGTTATTATTCCCATTTTAAAGCTGAGGAAACTAAGGAAGGCAAAAAGAAGTTAAGTCACTTGCCTAAGTTCACCCAAGTAATAAGTGTCTGAGACCAGATTTGAATTCAGGTCTATTCATTACACCACTCTAAAGAGGAAAGAAAAGAAATAGTTTCCTGGAGGCTGGTAGATAATAGTTACCATAATCTTAATTGAGAGATAAATATGGAGGAGAGGTTACTGAGTTGTGGTGGTAGAGAGAGACTGCTGGGGCACCGGGGTTCCAACTCCCCCACAATAACCAGTGAGTCAAGGGGTCATATACAAGCAGAAGTATAATTAGTACTGGAAAAGGGTACCCATAGACTGTGTATCATCAGGTAGGAGCATTCTTTGTATTTCTGTGGTTTTATAAGTGATGAATCTACTTTTAGTCTAAGATAATATGGCAAATTTATGATAATGGCTTATTTTGAGGAAAAAAGTCTCTAAATGAGATGACAAGAATCAAAGGTAGTCCTCAATTGCTTTTGTTTTCTCTGTTTTGTTAGCATGGAATTAAGAACACAAAAGAAATTGATTACTTTCATAGTAGGTCCTGATAAATGGTTTTGATGATAATTTTGTTGGAATCTCGCTTTATTTGTTGTTTTCTTGAAATGAGTTGATGCCCTCTTCTTTTTAGTTAGGTTGGCTAAAGATTTATCAATTTCAATAGTTTTTTCAAAGAACTAGCCTTTATTTTTGATCATATCTATAGACTTTAATTTGCAATTGATTTAGTTCTCCCTTAATTTTCAGTATGACTTCCTTTGTGCTTTTTTAAGATTTATCTGTTGGTTTTCTCATTTTTAAATTTTATATTCAGTTGAATAGTTCCCTTCCTTTGTATTTTGTTACTGTGTATTTTTAGGCATATGATTTTCCCATGAAGGACTACTCAGTATATATGCAAGTTATTTTTGCAGGGAGGGAAAAGTAGTCATATTGATTGGTAATTGCTGATATCTTCTTGGTTACTTTTTTTTGGTAATTATAAGGTCTCTGACTTTTCCAAACATTTAGCATCCTCTTCCTCTGGAGTTCTTGACAATGAATTCTTGAGCACCTTCAGAATTTTGTCACAGACCAACTGTTCTTCGCATCTTTATTTTCTTTAATACCTTTTCCTTGCCCTTAGGCAAAACATCCAATACTGTGATGTCAGAGTATAAATGTGATATCTCAAGTTCCTTGATAGAAAAAGAAATTTCATCTAGAAAACTTTGCAGATCTCCATTTTTCAACTATGCATTGTCTTAATTCTAATTTCATCCTTAAATGTTCCCCGGAAAAACTGGTTTACATGACTAACCAAACTTTTTGTAAACTCATTTTTCTTCCTTCTCTTTCAGTTGATCAACAAGCACTTTAATTAGGTGCCTGCTTAGCTCTAGTATATAGGGACAGAAATAAAATCATGTATGACATTAAAGAGCTTACAATCTTATTCAGGGAGACAACATGTATACATATAAGTATACATACAATAAATAAAATAAACTGAGTAATTTTGGAGAGAAGGTACAAGCAACTGGTGAAGGGAAAGAATCAGGAAAGCCCAAACACAGAGAGTGTTATTTGAAATGAACTTTTCAAGAAGGCTAATTTTTGGAATTACAAGATATGCAAAGGAAATACATATGATATTTGTGATAAAATATATGATAAGGCTATAAAGACAACTTGGAACTATGTCAGTTAAAGGGCTTTAAATGTCAGAGAAATTCATTTTTAATCTCAAAGGTCATAAGAAGCTACCAGAGTTTACTGAGCTAGGGAGTCAGATCTGTACTTCAGGAATATTACTTGGACATCTGTGTGGAGGATATATTTGAGATTATTTTAAACAAAATGTAAAATAAACTCCTTAATCAGTTTCTTAATATCTTTAGAATCAAATGTACATCCCTCTGTTTGGCAAAGGAAAGAGGGTGGTCAGCAGTGTCATATGTTGTAAAAAAGTCAAGAGAGACTTGAGGATAAGGCCACCAGATTTGGCAATTGAGCATTGGTAGCTTTGGAGAGAATAATGTTAGTTTGAGTGAAGTCAGAAGCTGATGAAGTTAAGAAGTGAGTGAAAATAGAAAAGGTAGAAGTGATGATTATAGATAGCTTTTTCTAGGAGTTTGACTGAGAAAGGGGGAAAAAGTAAGCTTGAGGTCTTTGTAGGGTCAAATGAGAGTCTTTTCAAGATGGGAAAACTTGGGAATGTTTGAAGGCAGCAGGGAATGAGCTAGCAAATAGGGAGTGATTAAGGATGGTGGCCATGGTGATAGTGTGAGGTTAGTGTGAGAGCAGAATTGTTAAGATTCAGCTCTACCAACAACAAAATACCCACTGATTGGATCACTAAACAAGAATCTCACATTTATGCTAAGCCAGTGTTTGTAGATTGTCTAAAAACTGTAAAACTCAGCACCTTGTCTCTTTCTCTTCCACACTGTCACTTTCATGGTAGAAACAGGAGGGGGCAGCAGAAGACTGAGGCAATGTACCAAAGGAGCCAGATAAGATCAAAAGTACAAGTAGAGGCTTTTAGACTTAGAGCATCAGATAACAGACTAGAGAATGGGAAATAAACTCAAAGGATTTTGAGATATTTAGTAGTAGAAAGGAAAGTGTTCACAGCAAATTGCCTCTATTTTCTCAAAAAATAAGACTACTTCTCAGTGTTTTATCAGCAATAGTGCTCATAATTTTCTACCATCTTTCTTCATAAGATTTTCAAAAATATCTTTTCACCTTTTATCTCACATCACAGCCATTTCAAGAGAAAAATACACACATACAACTGAGTTTCTGAGAGTGTTATATTCTGCCTCAACTGTCTGCTGCCTATCTGCATTTTCCTCTTTAAGATCTTTTAAATAAGTTTATATTTTAAACTGATGTTGCCCTTGGCTGCCATGTTTCTCCACTTGGTAAGCAGATTAACTATTTTATGTAGCTTCTTTTAGTGTCTTCTTTTTGGTGATTGATTAACACTGGTTAAATTTGCTTAGGAAAGGATGAAATAGTTTCTTTAATTCCTAGAGTTGCCTCATTTGCACATTATAATTGCTCATTTTTATTGTCAATTCTAACTTGGTTTTGATTTTAGTCTTTTCTCTAACAGTAGTAGTTTGTACCTATATAGCTTGATCCAGAAATGATTCCTGTCATTTATTGTCAAAATAGAAGTGTAAGAATGTGGAATCAGTCTAGATCAGTGATGGACAAACTACAGCCAGCAGGCCAGATGCAGCCCCCTGAAATGTTCTATCCAGCTGTGACATTATTCCTAATCTGACTAATACAATGAGTAGGATACAATACAATGAAACTTCAAAAGAGTTGCCTTAGAAACAGACTGACAGATGAGCATTTCCTTTCCTTTGGCCCCCTCTTTAAAAAGTTTGTCCATCACTGATCTAGACAATGACCTCACTCTAGTGAAGGTGTTATTATTATTCCTATTTTCCATTTGAAGAAACTGAGTCAGATAGAGGCTTCTCAGGGACATAAGGCTTCTGAGTGTCCTGGGCCACATTTGTATTCAGGTCTTTCTGATTCCATTCCAGGTGCTAAGGGGACTGAGGCAGACGGAGGTTAAGTAACTAGCCCAAGGAAACACCTGATGTGTCTAAAGCCAGATTTGAGCTCAGGTCTTTCAGACTTCAGGCCTCATGCTCTAACCACTGAGGCACCTAGCTGTCCTACTAAAATCAAAAGAGATCACTTTAAAAATTCAAATGCTGTAGAAAAGTCAAGAAGGATAAGGACTAAGAAAAAGCCACCAGAGTTTGCAATGAATAAACCACATAACTTTGGAGAGAGTAGTTTCAGGTAAGTGATTAGGTCAAAAGCTAATTTTGCAAATAGCAATATTGTGGAATAATCAACTGTGACAGACTTTGCTAACTCTCAGCAATACAATGATCCAGGACAATTCTGAGGGACTTTTTTTTTTTAACATTTATTAATAATCATTTTTAACATGGTTACATGTTTCATGCTCCTATTTTCCCCTTCACCCCCCGCACTCCCCCCACCCATGGCCGATGCACTTTTCCACTAGTTTTGTCATGTGTCCTTGATCAAGACCAATTTCCCAATTGTTGGTGGTTGCATTGGTGTGGTAGTTTCGAGTCCACACCCTCAATCATGTCCGCCCTGACCCATGCGTTCAAGCAGTTGCTTTTCTTATATGTTTCCTCTCCTGCAGTCCTTCCTCTGAATGTGGGTAACATTCTTTACCATAAATCCCTCAGAATTGTCCTGGGTCATTGTATTGCTGCTGGTACAGAGGTCCATTACATTCAATTTTACCACAGTATATCAGTCTCTGTGTACAATGTTCTTCTGGCTCTGCTCCTTTCGCTCTGCATCAGTTCCCGGAGGTCTCTCCAGTTCACCTGGAACTCCTCCAGTTTATTATTCCTTTTAGCACAATAGTATTCCATCACCCGCATATACCACAGTTTGTTCAGCCATTCCCCAATTGAAGGACATACCCTCCTTTTCCAGTTTTTTGCCACCACAAAAAGCGCAGCTATAAATATTTTTGTACATGTCTGTTTATCTATGATCTCTGAGGGACTTTTGACAAAAAATGCTATCCACCTCCAAAGAAAGAACTATTAGATTTGGAAAGCAGATCAAAGCATTTGATTTTTCACTTGTATATTTGGGTTTTTGTTTTGGAGTTTTGTTTTATATGATTATTCTCTTACAAAAATGAACAATATGGAAATATATTTTGCATGATTATATATATATATATATATATATATATATATATATATATTATAACCCAGATCATTTTGCTTGCCAACTCCAGGAGGGGGGAGGGAAGGAAGGCAGGGAGACATTTTGAATCATATAACTTTGGAAAACTTATGTGGAAATTTGTTAATACATATAATTGGTAATAAGATATCTTTATGAAACAATTTTTTAAAAAGCTAACTTTAAAAAGTTTGCAAAAGGGGGCAGCTGGGTAGCTCAGTGGATTGAGAGTCAGGCCTAGAGATGGGAGGTCCTAGGTTCAAATTTGACCTCAGACACTTCCCAGCTGTGTGACCCTGGGCAAGTCACTTGACCCCCGTTGCCTACCCTTACCACTCTTCTGCCTTGGAGCCAATACACAGTATTGACTTCAAGATGGAAGGTAAGGGTTTTAAAAAAAATTTAAAAAAAAGTTTGCAAAAGGTTAAGAAGTCAGAAGAGAGAAAGAGGCAATGAGTATATATAGATGGCTTTTTCTACAAGTTTGGCTTTGAAAGGGAAGAAGATATAAGAAGAAAGCTTGATGTAAAGTAGGTTTTATTTTTGTTTTTAAGTATGGGAACATCTGGGCATATTTATAAAGAATCTAGAAACTCAGGTCTTCTTTCACAAGGTTGGAAGGCAGAAACCAGGATTTCTTCTTTCAAGCTCTCCAACACTGCCTTTTAGAAAATAGAGTAATCACTCCACCAGTGAGTAAAGCTTAATGCAAATGAACTTTAAGATGAGAGTACTATTTATAAGTAATAAAGATGAAGTCAATGAATAAGGAGTAGCTAGAAATTAAGAGAGAGGAGATGCCCCAAAGGATAATCTTCCACAGACAATTAAACAGGTAATGGTGTTGGCATGTTCCTCTGAGAATGGTGCAAAGAAGGAGAAAGTGGAAGATGACATTGACAGCTGGTGGAGTATGTAGAAGACAGGACCCAAGTTGTAGTTGTACAAGAGAGGAGTCTTTGAGTTGTTGCCACTCCAGACATCAGCTAGGAAATCTCTT
Source organism: Gracilinanus agilis (assembly GCF_016433145.1). Classification (NCBI taxonomy): domain Eukaryota; kingdom Metazoa; phylum Chordata; class Mammalia; order Didelphimorphia; family Didelphidae; genus Gracilinanus; species Gracilinanus agilis. Next base: position 221,869,515 of record NC_058130.1, read on the forward strand.
CCCTAGGGCTCACTCCAATATTAAATGGTCTCTACCAGGGTAAGTGAATCAAAGTATATTTTTCATGAATTAATGAACATTAGTGCCACTAGCAAGGCAGATGGCAAACAAAATAGGATACAAGGATGATAGGACCGAGATGAAAGGATTCTTTTTCTTAAGTGAGTGCAAGCACAGTGAACCAAGAATTCAATTGCATAAATTCACACCAGACTTTTAAAGGATCAGGGCTATCACCCTATTGATGCAACCAAAGGGAAGAAGCACTGCAGCAACCTGAGATCTTCCTAACTACAAATCCAATACCTTATTCACAATGGCATGCTGCCTTTAGACATGAGAACTTCATTGTTACTCACTCTCTTTCTAACCTATAATCTAGTTTCTATTCCAACTACTTTACTAATATAATGGGGATATTGGATAGATGAGGAAAGGCTGAGAGAGATGCAGTGATCTGATAAACATCATACTACTAATCTTTGAAAGATGGTGTTGACCCAAATTGATAGATGGAGTTTCCTCGTCCAGGGAATTCCTCATACCATTGAAACCACCAGGCTCAGTCCACCTCCATCATCTTAAATATAGTGGCCACCCTGTCTCCAGTTTTTCTCCTTCCAATCCATTCTCCAGAATAATTCCAGATTAATCTTTATAAAATATCAAGGACTATGTGATTCTCCTACTCGAGGTCTTCAATATCTCTTTACAGACCACAAGAAAAAGACCAAATTCCTCACTGGTCTAATTTGACTTTTCTAGTCTTATCTCCCTCCCATTTCCTTATATGAACCCTATGATGTAGCCAAATGGTCTCTTCACTGTTCCTGTATATACTGTATCTTGTTTTCCCACTTCTATGCTTTCCTAATACCTGGAAAGCCCTTTCATCTTTTCTCTGCTTATCAAAATCTTAACTATCCTTTTAGACTTAATTCATATCTTGCCACCTGGACCACTCTAGCTCACAAAAAGTTTTGTCCTCTCATGAACTTTAGAGTGGGTTACAGTCAGTGTATCCCGCACTTAGCATTTCACTGACTTGTATCTCTCTAGTTAAGGTCTTATCTTGACAACCAGTTCTTGAGCTCCTTGAAGGAAGGGGCATTTCTTTTACCTCTTTGTATTCTCTTTACCTTCCCCTTCTCTGGGCATCAGGCCCACCCTCGATTAACATTCACTGATGGATTGATTGTATTTGTCCTTAACTAACCCTACTTTAGTTTCAAGTGGTTGCGGGCCTGGTTCTACAGTCCAGGAATTTAGAGAACAAGCTGATGACTTCTTTAATGGATGACATCCGTTACTTTATAGATATCAGTCGTGTAGTATTTTTCCTTTGTTCCTAAGTGGAACAAATTCTTCTTCTCATTCACTGGAAGAAAATAAGATGGAAGGAAAGGTATTCTAATGCTGAGAGAGACTTTCAGACTAAGAATCCAAAAAAGGAGTCGGTCTTTAAAGATACCAAGGGGGAGCTATAAAAGTGCATATTCTAAATGGCATTGAAACCTGTCTTTCTCCTGAAGAGTAGATTCTTGGTACTCTCAGTCCTCTTCGGTTGGTGCCAGAGGCCATGTGCAATTAAGGGTTTAATGTGTTTTGTTGTTAAAGGTAGTGTTCACCCTGGGAGAAATTTTGAAACCCAAAGCAATTCCCAGCTCTGAGATCTGAAAAGAAAACAAAATGTTTTTAAATGGCACTCTGCTTCCTTTCATCAAGGGCTCTCCTTGCAGCAGGCAATAATTAAGACCTAAGAGAGTCTCGCCAATCGCCTCCATCTCTCAGTCTCCCCTACCCCGCCTCAGCCTCCCTCCCTCCCCTCCAGTTTTCCCAGACTTGGAGGTAGATAAGAGATGGGAAGAAATGATGGCCGAAACGCTTTGTAAATACGCCTTTCAAAGAATATGGCTAATAATAATTATAATGTTGAAGACTTGGACCCAAGGACCTCAATTCCGAAGCTGTCAAGAGCCCAGTCTGGACGAGTCAGAAGTCACTCCGGGCACTTCCCACCCAGGGCGTGCACTGGTGAGGTGGAAGGTGGAGGGTGGGGGTGGGGGGCGGGGGCTGTATCGGCTCCGAAGGCCCCCCAGGGCTGGGCTGTGGCCAGTAGGCGGTTCCGTCTTGTTTAGGCAGCCAGACTCTATATAGGGACTGTGGGGTAAGCAGGATCTCGGAGTAGCGTTACTGCGGAAGCGGATCCCTGAGAAATCCTGGGAACAGGCAGCTGACAGCAGGCAGCAAGCAGCGCATTGCAGGCGCCAGACAGCGGGGCAGCATGAGCCGGACTCCAGCCTTTCTGAGCGCTGAGGAGGTGGAGCGGTACCTGAGCAGCTCCAGCCTCCTGATAACACCCCTGGAGAAGGCTCTGGCCAACTTCTCTAGCGGACCGGAAGGAGGGGTCGTGCAGCCAGTTCGCACGGTGGTGCCTGTGGCCAAACACAGAGGGTGAGGGTAAAGGGGAACGGAGGAGGAGGAGAAAAAAAAAAAAGGAAACAAGAAAAGATGAGGAAAGGATCAGAAATAGGACTTGGGGTGGGGATGGGGAGATAAGACTGGGGAGTGGGTGGGAGATAAGGGGAGGAAGCGCTCAAGAAAGGCAGAAAAGAAAAGGACATAGGATCGTACATTTAAATCCAGCAGAGACCTCAGCGGCCATTTGCAGATCACTGAAGCGCAGATAGGTTAAGTGATTTGTTTGAGGTCACAACTGTAGTAAGAATTAGAAGGGAGGTTTAAAACCCAGGTCTTCTGAAAACCTTGAGAACTGAGTTTCAAAAGATAGCACTGAGATAGGAACCCAAAAGAGAGGAACACGCAAAGGAAAATAGATTGGAGTAGACACTTGGGGAGCAGAATCATCAGCTGAAAGTGATGTGGGGAAGCAGAAAGGACTGGAAATGTTTCTGTATATCTGAACTGCTCTTTGGCCTCATCTCCCTTGTAGTTTCCTGGGTGTCATGCCTGCCTACAGCGCTACTGAAGATGCACTTTCCACAAAGCTAGTAACCTTCTATGAGGGCCAGAGCACCTCTGCTATCCCTTCACATCAGGCCACAGTGTTGCTCTTTGAGCCCAGCAATGGTTCACTACTCTTGGTGGGTATATACTCCTCTGGAAGAGAAAGACGGGGATTGGGGGTGGTTGTGAAACTTCTTGGCCCAGTGGCCTGGAATCCAGGGTTAGAGGGTATGAATGAAAACCAGGGCTGAGTGTCTAAGGATACAGCTGTGACTGCCTATGCCTGAATGTAAGTGACAGTGACTGTCTAATTCAAGCATAATTGTTTTTCTAAGGATGTATGTAAAAACAAAAGCAAAAACCAGTAAATCTGGATGTAACTGAAGGATAGTTACATCAATAAGACAGATGGTATTCCTATAAGACTGTGACTGATGCATCCCTGAGATGATATGATCTCTTAAGATGAGTGACTTCTGCTAACACAAGCCCAAAGTTTACTTTTCTCAGTAATACCCCCTCCTTTCAAATGGGGCAAATAGTTTATCTTTTCTGAGAATGAGGAGGGCACAAAAAGGGACCCTTTAAACATTGCCCCTTCCAGTTTGCTAATATGATTTCATGAGTCATATTTGAAATTTCATTAAATGTATTCTTTTTTTTTTTTTTAAACCCTTAACTTCTGTCTTGGAACCATATTGGTTCCAAGACAGAAGAGTGGTAAGGGTTAGGCAATGGGGGTTAAGTGACTTGCCCAGGGTCACACAGCTGGGAAGTATCTGAGGCCAGATTTGAATGTAGGATCTCCCATCTCTAGGGCTGGCTCTCAATCCACTGAGCTACCCAGCTGCCCCCAAATGTATTCTTCTTAATATTAATTTACATACTTCCTATCTCTTTGGTCCTTTAAATTTCTGGTTATCTGAACTATCTTAGGCTTCTATTGTGTGGAGGAAGTTAGGGTTAGAAAGTCCTGTATTGAGGGTAGATATAGATGTGCCTAGGATTTTATTTCTACAATGTCTCACATCCTACCTATTTCAAGCATCTTATTCAAAGGGTCTACTAGTCCAAATCTATACCACCTTCTTTGCTTTTCCTAATTGGTATCCCTGCATCCAGTTTCTCTTTCCATAGATCCATTCTGTACTCAGCCAACAAATTAATATTCTTAAAATATTAATTCTTATGATATATGACAATGTTTTTCCTGGCTTAGAAATCTTCAGTGACTCCCCATTATCTCTGGGATAAAATAGAAATTTCTCAGCCTACTTCTAAAGTCCACAATCTGACCCTCCTACATATCCGGAATTATTTTATATTATCAACCCCACCCCCTTACATACTCTTTTATCCAACAAGTCGAATTATTAGCTCTTTCTCCAACTAGACACTTAATCTCCCTTACACAGACCTGTTTGGAATGTACTTCCTCCCCTCCCCTGTTAAAATTCCTAGCTGCCTTCAAGACATGTCTCAAATGCCAGTCCCCCTACCTAGTTGTTAGTGGTTTTTTTCCTCTCAAATTATCTTGTATTTGCTTCTCTGTGTTCATGTTTTATCCACATATTAAGTTCCCAAGTTCTTGAGGACAAGGGCTGTGTTCTTATTAGTTTTTTGTCCCTCTAGTGTCTCATTTGTCAAATTGAATGGAAACCAAGAGGGATTTTTTACATTAGGTAGGTATCTAGCTCTTCCTATTTATTTTGGAAGAGTAGAAAGGAGATCCAGATCAAGTCTCAGGGCCTATTTGTGGGTATCAAGGGATTGATGTGAATCTTCAAAGGTCTGCCCCAGTCCAATGATTAAAGAATTACATGACAAAGGCTAAGTTCTTAGGAATGTAAGTTTTTTGACCATGGTTTTATTGTTATTGTTCAGTGATTTCTGACTCTTTGTGACTCCATTTGGGGTTTTCTTGGCAAAGATACTGGGAGGTTTGCTATTTCCTTCTCCAATTCATTTTACAGATTAGGAAACTAAGGCAAACAAGATATAGGGAAGCAAAGCATTGTTCTTTGATATCCATAGTATCTCTAAACTTTGAGTGCTCTTTATTCCACTTTTCAATCTTTTTTCAAAGATCATGGATGGAAGTGTAATTACAGCAAAGAGGACAGCTGCTGTGTCTGCTATTGCTACCAAGGTAAGACTTGCTTTTGATGACCAATTTTATAGTCAAGTTGTGTGTGGTAGAAAAATGATGTCTGTCACTGAGTTATTTGGCATGTTGGACTGAAAATGAATTAGCTTGGTAAGATGAAAAGACTGATCAAGGCAACTAGGGGAAAAAAAGGCAAAGAAAAAAAAATGTCAGGCTACTCAGAGCCAAGATGGACAATAGTGCTTCTAGAACTGGTCAACTTTGCAAGAGAAAAAGGGTATCAGGAAGGATCTCACTTTAAGGGAGACAAGGAGAAACTAAGGGACTTTTGAGCTCTTGCTGGAAGAGTTGAAGACTAGAGCCTTTTAAGTCCAGTGAAGATAGGTAAGAGAAATAGAACACTGGGAGGTAGGGAAAAGGATATATAAAAGACTTAAGCCTCCAGGAAACTTGGGAAACCAGTGGGAGGAGTAGAAGGAAAGGGTCTATATTTTGTGAATGTGTTAAAATTGCACTTGGCTTTGGGCCTCTGGGGAAGGGAACTGAGGGATTACTTTGTCATGGAATATAGTAATTGTCTGAAACAAAATACTCCATGGCATCTACCTTGGTGAACTAGTTATTAATTACATGCAAATACAGTTTAGTTTGGAATTAAAAGGAGACTGGTTCACAGACTTTTCCAAGGTTACAATGGGAGATGATTTAAAATATTTGCACTAGTTTTTGACCAACCTTGTTACAAAATTAGTATTTTGCATTATATAGCACTTCTGTTTTTCACTACAGATTTCAATCTGGAGGAAACTTCTTTACCTCTTCATTAATGTTTTATTTTTTCCTATTTATATGTAAAAACAGTTTGGACCATCTGTTTTCTAACATTTTGAGTTTGTCATTCTCTCTCTCCCTTACTTTCCCCCTTCCTTTGATGATAACCCCTTTGCTATTGGTTATATATGTGCTATAATATGAAATATAACCCCTTACTCCTTAAAGTATTTTTCCTCACCTCCCTTTTTGTCTTGATATTTTTACTTTGGGGAAATGATGGTGGGAAATTCAGAATCCATCTTTCTGACACCATTTGGGTTTATAACAACTTGGAATAAGTGATCCAAAATTTAAGACAACAGCATATCTCAGTATTTCCTTGATTTTGTACATCAACACCCTGGACACTGATACCCTGATACCTAGAAGTGTCCCTAATCCTCCCTCTTTCACTGGATCTAAGAAAGTCACTTAATCCTACCATAACAAGATGATAGACCTAGAGGTGAAGGGGCTTCAGAGACCATAATGACTGGCTTTCTGACAAGCTCAGTAGAGGACAAAGGAAAGACTTGAGATCCTCTAGTGCCTGAAGCAGCATAATTTTTAGAAGCCATCATGGACTCTTATGATTCAATGAAATTACATGATCTGAACATAGAGATGATCTTAGCCTGCCCACTATTCAGAATGGGAAAGTGAGGCACAAAATGACTTATTTATTCCAGGTTACTTAAGCGCATGGGCCAAGTAAGGATCTGGGTTACATCAGCCTATATGGCTCCTTTATCTCTAATATGCTACAGTAAAGTAATGTTTGTGAAAGTGACTCTTGGCCATTCTTCCCTTTTCCCTAACAGTTTTTGAAACCCCCTTCAAGTGAAGTTTTGTGCATACTTGGTGCTGGTGTCCAGGCGTACAGCCATTATGAAATCTTCACAGAACAATTCTCTTTTAAAGAGGTAAGACAGAAAGAAAAACTGAAGCAAAAAAGTTTGAGTATTTCCATCAGTAGCAGTAATATTATCATTCACATTTGCAAAATGCTTTAAGGTTTTCAAAGCAGTTTTCCTTCCTATTCTGGAAAGTTGGTAGTATAGATATTGTGCTTCTGATTTATAGATGAGAAAACTGAACCTCTGAGAGAGGTTGTGACTTGTCTATACTCAAGCAGCTAATAAATTTCTGAGGCAGGATACAAATCCAAGTCTCCTGACTCAAGTTTAGCATGCTTTTTACTATACCACATTGCCTCCCTAATGCCTAGAAAACATGATTAAGTTAGTGAATTACATGGAAACATCTAGATTTTTTGAGATACCTTTTATACCACAGGGTTATGATCAATTTTGGTAGAGGGAGTACCCTCATCCATGAACTCCTCATGGATCTTTTAAGATATTGAAAAATCTGCTCCAATGTTTCTTAACCTTTTTTTCTTTTGTCACTGATCCCTGAAACACTGCACACAGGATTACTAAGGAAACCCTTGAAATACGGTTATTAAAATACATTTTAAAAGAGTAGTAGCTGGCATTTGTATAATGCTTTAAGGTTTGCAAAGTATTTTTATAAACATGACTTATTTTTCCCTATAGTAACCTTATCAAGTATCCCATTTTACAGTTGAGATGACTGAAACAGAAGCTAAGTGATGTGCTCAGGGTCACCTAACTAGTAAGTTTTTGAGGCTGCTTATGAATTCAAGTCTTCCATACCCCCAGGTCCAATGCTATCCACCTGCTACCTAGCTGCCTAGCCCCTCCCGAAAAGTTTATGGAACCCAGGTTAAGAGTTTCTGGTCTACAGCTAGAAAGATATGGCCAGTTTACATGTGTTTGATTTCTACAATGTGATCTTTTTGAGGTGAAAGGGTCAGTTCATCTCTATTTCTTTCGGGTTTCTGGGTTCTGCCTGGGGATATGGAGACAGCATAGGCGATCTTTAAAGAGCACATGTTGGTAGTACACAGTAAAGAATCCATCTGGCCTGGGCCTTGGCTTCTCTGCCTAATATTGTTATATGAAACAGTCAATTGCTGAGAATCTTGGAGTACCAGGATATAGGTCTCCTTGTGGCTACTAGCTCACCCGGGACCCTATCAGCTACCTCCCCTGGTTGAAGCCTGTAGTGTCCCACTAGAGCATCTTCTTCAAAGTAAGAATGCTTTAGAGCACCTCTCTGGCTGTCAAGTTCCCTGTAGTACAAACTGGTTCCATTTTCCTGACTTCATCTATTTCAGTGTGATCCTAAGCAATATAACCTCCCAAACTCAAGATCTCCCTTCCTGGGTCCCTTTGCTGCTGCCCAGTCAGCTCCCTAACCTCCTTCTACCTGAGACTATCACTTAGTCAAAAAGCATTTCTTTTTTTTTTTTTAAACCCTTGTACTTCGGTGTATTGTCTCATAGGTGGAAGATTGGTAAGGGTGGGCAATGGGGGTCAAGTGACTTGCCCAGGGTCACACAGCTGGGAAGTGGCTGAGGCCGGGTTTGAACCTAGGACCTCCTGTCTCTAGGCCTGACTCTCACTCCACTGAGCTACCCAGCTGCCCCTAATTTCTTATGTATTTACTGTCTCAGGCATCAGTGTCCAGATAAGCAATTCAAAAACAAAGTAAAAAAAAAAAAAAAGATATAGAACTTGACTTCTATCAGAGGAGATTACATGTGTGTGCACACATACATGGAGAGACACAAAATAGAGACAAACAAATTCTAATGGTAGAAGAAGGAAGTAGAGGAAGCTGTGAGGAGGGAATAGGAAAGATCTTATCTTACTGAATTCCATTCCTGGCTCTGGATTCAAAACACTATAGGAAGGACTCATGGTGGCTCGGGGGATAGATAGAGAGCCAGGCCTGGAGTTGGGAGGACCTGGGTTCAAATCTGGCCTTAGATAGCTTTGTGACCCTGGGCAAATCACTCAGCCCCATTGCCTAGTCCTTCCCACTTTTCTGCCTTGGAACCCATGTCTTTTGTCAATTCTAAGACAGAAAGTAAGGGTTTAAAAACAAAAACACTATCTGAGAGTAATACAGGTATCAGTATACTCCATCATCATCCACTTCCTAAATGAGCCAGCTTGATGACATCTACACTCTCTACAAGTCTTTCATATGCTGCACGGCTCCACGTGCCCAGCCCTGAGTTGTTGACCAGAATTACAAAGCATCATGCTTTCTCCAGCAAAGCTTAGCCCAGTGGGGGAGGAGGTGTGAGTTATGCAAAGATAGAACAATCTTTTAAGAACAGTACCAGACAGGCTATAAACCAATGCAAAGTTGCAAGTCGAAAAGACTCCCTTAATGAAACAGAGAGGTTAGCCAGTTTTAAAATAATAATAGTAGTGTTTCTCTAGCACTTTAGAATTTCCATAACATTTTACATATGCTATTTCATTTGGTCCTTACAACAACCCCTAAGGTAAGTGCTATTATTCCCTTTTATGACTTGCCCAGCTCTACACAGCCAGAAAGTATCTGAAGTAGGACTTGAACTCAGGTTCTCCTGACTCCAGATCCAGTAGAGTTAGATTATTTCTCTGCTCTAGACCAGGGATGGGCAAACTTTTTAAAGAGGGGGCCAAAGGAAAGGAAATGCTCATCTGTCTGTTTCTAAGGCAGCTCTTTTGAAGTTTCATTGTATTGTATCGTACTCATTGTATTCGTCAGATTAGGAATATCTAAACTGTTCTCTTTATCAATACCTATTTGCCTCACAATGTAATTTACCATCCATAAACTTTGTATTATCTTGTATATAATAATAATCGTGCTCACTATTTGCTAGGCCCACTGTGCTAAGTGCTTTACAATTATTTTCTCATTGGATCCTCATACCAACCCTGGGAAGTAAGTGCTATTAAACACCCCCATTTTATAGTTGAGAAAACTGAAACAAACAGAGATTAAATGACTTGCCCAAGGTCACTCACCTAGTAAGTGTCTGAGGTCACATTTGAACTCAGGCCCATGCTCTAGCCACTGTGCTACCTAGCTGCCCCTAGAATGTAGGCTTCTTGAAGACAAAGGTTATTTTTGTCCCTTTTCTGTACCCCCGTTGTTTAGTACAGAACCTGGCACAGAGTAAGTACTTCAGAGATGTTTGTTCCTTGCTTGATGGATTTAGACAGCTGTGTCCCCTGCTTCTAACCGCCCTTGGAATTTGTATATAACTACCACAGAATGTGACGATTTCTATTTCCCCCTTGCCACCCTGGCTAAAGGTCAGGATATGGAATCGCACCAAAGAGAATGCTGAGAAGTTTGCTCAGACGGTGAAGGGGGATGTGCAAGTCTGCTCCTCTGTCCAAGAGGCAGTGGCAGGTGCTGATGTGATCATTACTGTCACCATGGCAACAGAACCCATTTTATTTGGAGAATGGGTGAAGCCAGGAGCCCATATCAATGGTAAGCAGTCTGACTGAGAGTCTTCGCTTTTTAAAAAGGATATTAGTGATGTCCAGAATTCCTTCTGGACCGGAGGAAGGATGGAAGGGATTGGGGTTGACAAATACCATAAATACTTATCACCATGAGGTTTATTGTGTCACTAAGGTTCCAATGACAAGGCCCCCAGAATTTAACCTGCTGCATATAAGGGCCAGCTCCTAAAATGCTAACGGCAATATTAAGACTTTGTAACAAGGGGCAGCTGGGTAGCTCAGTGGATTGGGAGCCAGGCCTAGAGACGGGAAGTCCTAGGTTCAAATCCGGCCTCAGACACTTCCCAGCTGTGTGACCCTGGGCAAGTCACTTGACCCCCCATTGCCCACCCTTACCACTCTTCCACTTAGAAACCAATACACAAAAGTTAAGGATTAAAAAAAAAAAAAAAGACTTTGTAACAAGCTAGACTAGAGAAGGCTAGAAACAAAAATCCAAGCAAACCTTCACGGTCAGATGAAGGCAAAGGGTCTAGACATAGGAATAAGGTCAGGGATCATTTTTTCTAGGGACAGACACATAAAGATGTGGCATTTTGAACTTAGGTCCCCAAAACAAAAAATTAATTTAGAGAAGAAATTCATAAGCTTTTCTGTTAAACTATGGCTTGTGAACAATGACATGCAAGACCTTTGTGGTAGTCTGGTGAAGTCTCTGAACCCCTTATCAGAATAATGTTTGTTGCCTATGTTCATAATTGAAAGAAAGGCTAAATATTAGTTCCAGGTTAGTAAAAATAAAAATATATCTTTTTTTTTTCTCATCCAAGTTCACGGACTATCCCTATCCTTTCCCACCTTGAATTCGATCCATGGACTCCCAGTTAGGGACAATTAATTTAGAGGGCAAAAGGTAATAAACAAATACCATGAGTTAAAGTTCTACCACAACTCTAAGGTTCAGATTGTCCATCTGTATAGAGGAGGACAGGTAGTGAGCAGTGATGTGGGCAGTCATTTTTAGAGTGGTCTGGCAGCAGACGATAAAGACCTAGTCATGGGGAGTCAGAAGTAAAGAGGCAAAAAACCTAGTTGCTTGGAGAAGTGGGAACCCAGTGCAGAAACCCATAGGGTCACAGAACAGAAGCCTAGACATTGGAAGGAGTAGGGGGAAAGTGGGGGGGGGAGGGGCAGGGTATAAAGCAGAAACCTTCACTTTAACATTAAGGAAGACCAGACATTAGGAAGACTGTCAGGGTGGGGGCAGAACAGAAACTCAGACCTAGTGAGGGCTGAGGAGCACAGAGCAGAAAGCCAGTAGTAAACAAAATAGAAATATAGTCATTAGGAAGGCTTGGAGATGGAATAGCACCCCAGCCACTGAGATATCAAAGTCAGGAAACGTAGAAACAAACTACCCAACTACTGGTTGCCAAGAACTTATTGACCCAAGATACCTTATACTCCCTTTACCTAGAGCTGAGATAAGTACCTGGGTTTGAAGGAGGACTGAACCTAACTAAAGGCAAGAGGTAAAGTAATTCTTATGCTGGAATTTGAAGGATTCTGCAGGAAAGAGAATGATTGTGTTGATAAGGAAATTATTCTCAAGCCAAAACATCCCCCTTTTCATTTACATTTTCCTGGGACAGAGGGAGAAAATGATTGCTTTCTCATATCCTCTGTTCTCTCAGAGCTCTCAAATTCCCTTCAGTTTGCTTTGCTATTTTGTTTTTTAGCTGTTGGTGCCAGTAGACCTGACTGGAGAGAACTGGATGATGAGGTTATGAAGAATTGTGTTCTGTATGTAGATTCTTGTGAGGGAGCCCTCAAGGAGTCTGGAGACGTCATATTGTCTGGGGTAAAGTTCTTTCTCCTGTTGCTGAGCTTAGAGTGTCCTTCTCACCCTTCCCCTTCCCCTCACACAAATCTCTGTTTCATTATCTGTGTTGATGTGGGTGAAAGAAGGAGGATAAATGGGATGATGGGAGAAGGATGGGAAAGGGAAGGTAGGGAAGGTAGCCCCCAGCCCCAAGGGGGAAATTAACCTGAGCCCTTCGGAGCTCAACAAAATAAAACTAGATGATAGGGATATTAAGCTGGGTTTATTTAAGTTAGGAAAGAAAGGTCTGGGGAGGCTCTGAGTTAGATCTTCAGCAGTTAGCTAGGATCAAAGCTCTCTAGTGAAAAGGGCTCTCCTCTGTTTGGGGAAAAGGTGCCTCTCCAAAAAAAGGTGCCAAACACCGGCGCCTCTCTCTCTTTTATCTCATTTTCAGACACCTCCCACAAAGGAAGTGGAATTTGTCTGAAGAAGTTGTGGTAGGGAGTCCTGGGAAATGTATTTTTAAACACACATCTGCTTGTGAAATATTCCTAGGATTATAGATTCTAGAGCTAGAAAGGATCTCAGGAGTCATCTCTGCAATGCCTTTATAAATTTCAAAGATGAGAAAAATGAGGGCCAAGGATTTTCCTAAAGTCACATGGGTAGTAAGCATCAGAAGTGAGAACTCTACTGGCTAAAGAGCTGTCTTCTTTCTACTATATAATACTGACTCAGAGTCTTAACAATTCGTAGAATCTGTGATCCTGGAACAGTCATGTGTAGATGTGATTTCCAAAGCTTCCTTTACTTCTCAGTTTATGAGAATACTGGTTTTTAATGTTCTACCTCATTTTAGTCTTTTCAAGAACCATGGGCCAATGACTCTATAGAATCGGATTTTTTTTCTATTCCTGGGGTCAGAGATTTGGTGGGATTTTGCCCTTGGGTTAAGTTCTTTTATAATACATTGGAATTTAGGGATAGGGAGTAGGAGGTAGAGAGCTTTTTAGTAGTTTCAGGTGGCTTTTCCCATTTATCTCCTTTCTTCTTTAGGCTTCAATTTGTTTTAGGGAGGCTTGACAACTGGTGGTATGGATGAGGAAAAGTGTCCTTAGTGTAGATTTTTCTGCCCATTTCTGTCTGTACTGAAAATATGACAGTCCAACTTCAACTAGTTGGCAGATTTACTCCTTTGAGTTTCTGATCTCATAAAGATAAATATCTTTCCTCATTGAATTTCTGAACAGAGCATACATAAAACCACACACAAATTGACTCTGATCAGAGTTAAGAGATTTTGAATCTCTTATAAGATCATTTTTTTTGTTTGTTTGTTTTAAACCCTTACCTTTCATCTTGGAATCAATACTGTGATTTGGTTCCAAGGCAGAAGAGTGGTAAGGACTAGGCAATGGGGGTTAAGTGACTTGCCCAGGGTCACATAGCTGGGACGTGTCTGAGGCCAGATTTGAATCTAGGACCTCCCACCTCTAGTCTGACTCTCAATCCAGTGAGCCACCCAGATGCCCCCTTATAAGATCATTTGTAAGGGGCAGATAGATGGTTCAGTGGCTAGAGAGCCAGATGGAGAGATGAGTGATCTTAGGTTCATATCTGGCCTCAGACACTTCCTAGCTGTGTGATCCTGGGCAAGTCACTTAACCCCCAATTGCCTAGCCCTTACCACTCTTCTGTCTTTCAAACAATACACATATTGATTCTAAGACAGAAGGTTAAGAGTTTAATAAATAATTAAATAAAAATAAGATAATTTGTATGTGTTTTTTTTCATTCCCTTCTATCTCCTCTAAGGACATGGGACCGTCAATGCTGGTTTACAATGCTGCTCACACCAGTGTAGACCAAATTTAATGAACGTGTGTTTATGTCCTAGGCTGAGATCTTTGCAGAGCTGGGAGAAGTGGTGAAGGGAGTGAAGCCAGCTCATCGTGAGAAAACTACAGTTTTCAAATCTTTAGGTAAGAATCAGCACCCCCTGAATACAAATATAACCAGAAAATATATTGCTTTGCCCTGTGGTGGAAATGGAAATTACTCATTCTGGGAATCAGAGATGTTTATTGTAAATTTGTACTATGTTTATTATAAGAACACTAATAGGGTTGTATGATTGATATACTAAAAAGGACCCAGAAGAACAAATGGCCTTAATTTTAAATGTAAGAAGAAGGAGATTTAAGGTTACTGGCATAATTCCAGGCCAAACACGGTGTCATGTATCTGCCATCCATCTAGCCTCAGACACTTATTAGGTAAGTGACCCTGGCCAAGTCACTTAACCTTGGGTATGTGCCTCATCTATAAAATGAGGATAATAGTATCAAGGGTTGTGAGGATCAAATGAGATAATAATTATAAAGTGCATAGTACAGTGCTTGGTACATAACAAATACTACATAAAAATTAGCTATTATCACAATTATTCTAATTATCCAAGAACCCTAGGAGCTCCAGTGAGGAACAGATAGTGAAAGTTTGTCTCTCCTGTTGCTTTTTGACCATTCTTTTTTTCTCTCCCCTTCTTCTCCTCTCATCCTCATAACTGTTTATTCTTGAAGTTCCTATGAAGAAGGCCATATTGTCCTCTGAGGAGAAGAGGGAACAGATTCAATTAAAGAGCAAAATTTCAGGGCCTGATCTACTATCATTTAGAGAAAAAGCCCTAGATTTAAACTGGGTTCATATCTTGGCTAGACCACTTACTTTCTCTACATATCTTAGTTTTCTCATCTGTAAAATGGGAATAAAAATACCTATTGAGTACCTATCAGTAATATCTGTTGATAGAGTACTAGACTTAGCATTAGAAAAAATCTTGATTTGAACCCAGGGCTTAACACTGTATGGCTAAGTGGCTCAGTGGATAGAGAGCTGGGTCTGGAGTCCGGAGGATTTGGGTTCAAATCAGGCTTCAGACATTTCTTAGCTGTGTGTCCTTGGGCAAGTCACTTAAACTTGTTTACTTTCGGTTTCATCATCTATCAAATTAGCAGGAGAAGGAAATAGCTAACCACTCTTGTACCTCTGCCAAGAAAATCCCAAATGGGGTCATGAAGAGTGGGACATGATTGAACAACAATCTGAAACTTACCGAATGTATAACCCTGGACAAGTCATTTTACTTCCTTAAACCCTCAATTTCCTTTTCTGTAAAATGGGAGTAATAATGACTGTAGTATTTATCTTTCAGGGTAGTGGTGAGGACCAGGTGAGATGATAAATGCCAAGATTTTTATAAACATTAAAGTGCTATAGAAATGTCAGCCGTTGCTTTTATCATTGTTATTTTTGTTGTTGTCATAACTTCCCCAAACTACCTGCTTTGCTCTTGCCAGAATAGCTTAGCATTTCAGGGGACAAGGATCTGTTGAGAGACAGGCAAGTGCAGCATAAACCTGGCAGGATCTGGCTAATGAATACCAGTCCAATTCAAATATGGTATTCCAAGGAATGCAACTTATTATTGCAGGAAGGCTTGGCAAGATCCATGAAAGAGGAAAAGCAATGGAGCCCAGAGAGAAATCTGCTATCCTGTTTACTCCATGTGGACAACTTGTTCCTAAGATTAGGGCTGGTGTCCATTGGTTGGCAGGCTCCTTCCTTCCTTAAACAAACATAGATTAATTATCTACTCTATACAAGGCACAAAGAGACAAAGACACATGATCCTTGCCCTCAAAGACCTTTTCCTCTAGTTTGGGAGATAAGGCTGTGATGATTAAGATTTGGGGGGACTAGCTTTTGGGTAAGAAAATCAATGTATTGATTAGGCTAGCAACAGCCAATAAATTAATCAATCTATGACCTTTCTCGGTGATCAAATCACCTCCTAGATCATTGAAGACAATTTTGGAAGATCATTATTCAGTCCTCCCCTTGACATCACAAGACATTTCTAATTGGGGAAGAGTCAATGAGGAGATAGTCCATTCTCTCAGTCCCTCCCTGATTCTTTGTTGATGATATAGCGAATCACAGACCTGGTCCTATGATTCCAATGTCTACAAGGAGGAATCAAGTTCTTCCCATTTAGAAGTGACTTTTTTCAGTACTTTCCAATGTGAAATTCAATTCTGTCCTCCTACTTACAGAAGCACCTGGCCTAAGCTGGTATTTATTTGCTAGACAAGACAGAACCCTTAATCACACTTTTCTAACACCCTGTAATGAGAGATTCTTTTAGGGTAGGGCATTCCTTGAATTTCTAGAAACAAAGGAATGAGCATGGAAGTCCGAAGGATAAATCTGATCCTGAATTCAAAACCCAGAAATAGAAAAAAAATCAATACATTGGAAATACATCTTAAGATGTATACTCAAATAACTAGAATAACAGCATATGAGATGTACCATAAGAGTAACACAGATGTAAGTACTCTAGCAGTCAGAAGAGAGAAAGATCACTTATGGCCAGTATGGTCCGAAAGCCTGTGACAATCGAGCTAAGCCTGAAAGAATAGTTATATTATAGGTGATTGACACTTCCCATATGGGCACCTTGAAGAATACATTCTCTAATTCATATAATATATCCATAATTCATATAATATATCCAGTGGCCAATAAAAGGTGACTTTGCCAGGCTAATCAAGTAAAATATTCTCCTTCTTGTGGCAGGTGTCTGCCAGACATTCCTGAACCTCCCAGACTTGACTCTATTCCAAGCTCCAAATCCCAGTCAACTTGACTCTTTGGGTATATGGAATAAAGAGCAGTATGGGGTTTCCTTCATCTCTCATTTCTCACTGATTCTGTCTAGTAAATAGAAATGTCAGAAGATGACCATAGTCATTTGGATATCAAAAATTAGGGTTTGACTGACTCTGGAAAATTTCAAGGAAACAGAATTGGTCAAAGGTGACTTGGATTTTTGTCCATTCCAGGAATGGCAGTGGAAGATACAGTTGCAGCGAAACTGGTCTATGATTCTTGGTCATCTGGTAAATGAAGCAGAGAACCTAGCATTGAGATGCTGCGATGTAAAGACCTATTACTGCTTCTTGTCTCTCATAGTTTCTTTGACAGAAGGGAAAGTGGACCCACAGGGAAATATAATTTTGCACTTAATATCACTTGCCTTAAAAAAATCAAACTAGCCAATTTTGTTTGTGATTCAAAAAATTAAATCATAGTATTGTGTATTTTCTTTCTTTTGTCTTGCTGCATCTTATTATAACATTCTTTGTCCATAGATATAACCACCTTTTGTATTTCCCTTAAATAAAGAATTTGCCAATTTTTGTCTTCTTGCTACATTTCTTCTCAATGGTAATTATGGAACCAAATATTTGCTCTTCCCTTTGGAAGGTGGCAGGGAGCAATGGTCAACAAAAACAAAATTGCAATCTAAAGGAGGTTTTCCCAAGGAAATCATCATAGAAACACAGATATCAAAGTCATAAGGAACAATCTTTTCACATTTGTCATGTTAAATGATAGAACTTAAAGCTTCACATAAAGGGGAAGGGTACCACGCACTTGATTTTTCTTTATTTTTTAAAGGGATCTTATATATATATATATGAATACCCTTAATGGGGAAGGAGTATGATGCATGGAAAGAATGCTGGATTTGGGGACAGAACTTGAGTTCAAATGTTGGTTCTGACACTTTCTACCCATATTATTTTGTGCAATTTGCTTAACCTCTAGGACATTATTGTCCTCATCTGTAAAATGAGTGTGTTGGACTTACTGCCCTTTAAAGTCCCTTTCAGCTATAAATCTAAGAATCTATGATCAATTTTGCTTAGGATGAATTATTTATTGTTCGGAAGATTCAGAGTAGAAAACAGTGTAACTAAGTTCTGAAAATTCTTTTACTTTTTTTCACCCTTCTTTGTTACCCATGCCATAGCAATGATACACCAAATAGTATTGTGTTATTTTAGAAGGAATCTTGGAGTTTCATTTTCACTTTTTACTGACCATATGGCAGTAAATATTAAATTAAAAATTAAAAGTTATATACATTAAATGTATTAAACTCTGTGCTTAACATGGATCAAATGATGCTTATGTTACCCACCTTACAAGGTTTTTGGGAGAAAAGTGCTTTACAATGAATCAGAGAATTAATCTTTTGATCATTCAACCAATAAACATTTATTAAAGACCTGCTATTTTCCAGGCCCATTGCTAGCCTCTGAAGATGTGAAGTAATAAAGAAACCCAGTTCCTGCCCTCAAAGAGCTTCTATTCTAGTAGAGGAGATGACATGCACAGATATAGACATATACAAAATAAATACAAAAATTGACAAATGGTAACTATTAGGTGGAGTGGGAAGGCATCAGTGCTAAAGGTTCAGAAAGGCTTCATGTAGAATGGAGAATAGAAACTGAATCCTGAAGGAAAGCAGGGATTCTAAGAGGCAGATGAGAAGGAGGAGTGCTTTCTATACATGGGAAGCACCCAGTGCAAACACACAAAGTCCAGAGATGGAATGTCATGTGAGGAACAAAGAGGCCAATTGGGCTGGACTATAGAACATCCAGGATTATATTTGATAACATATGTCAGTGGCAGAGCCAAGATTGAAATTCACAGTCTTAGGCTCCCAAGTTTAGTATTTCAAGATTAGTGTTCTTTGAAGGCACTCTTTTTCATTGCACTATGAGTCTGTTCCTGAAATTCAGGTAAAATTTACTGTTACAGTCAAGTAGATAGAAATGAGATGTAATCCAGGGCTCAAGTCTAGGCATTTGCATAAGACTTTCCACATTAGTATAGTGTTGCTCCATGGTTTGGGACTATGGAATTCAATTCAAAAGATTGTCTTCTACTTTCTGTCTTTGGAAGCTCCTTTGGGAGAAGGAGTTCCAGAGGATAAGAAGACACAGATCCAAGGAAACAATATGGTTTTATGGCCTGATCTACTGTTGTTTAGGGGAAAGAATCCTGGATTTACACTGGGTTCAGAACTTTCATTCAAATGCCTAGATATGAACTCCAAGTTAGAGTAATATTGTCTAAAAATATTTTAAGGAATTTAGGCTTACTTCCTCTAAACTACTAAGTAAAAAAAGATCATATCTCAAGAGATAAGAAATGTGTGGCAATGTTTAATATAAACTTGAAGGTTCATGTATATAGCCAGGTATGACCATTGGGGTTGAAAGTCAAACCAATTGTTCTTTAACTAGCTACACCTTTGAAATGTAGATGGAGCCACTCTTTCCTTGCCTCTATTTCTAGCCAGCCTCTATACTTAATTCCTTACTGCCCTCATTCATTTACAGTCTAAATTCCAAAAGAGAAAAGGTGAATTTACTTGATATTGCTTCTACCTAACTTCCTCTCAGTCATCAATGTTGATCTGCCGAGGTTAGAAAAAGCTAAATATCTACTGAGTTTTAAAAACTTTATCAAATACTAATAAATCAAAACATTTAAATTCTTCCTCATTTGTTCACAGCCCTAAACTAGTATAAAATCCTAGTGTATTAAACAGGGCTCTCTGTAAGAATTGTCTTTCTCTCTCTCCCTTCTCCCCTCTTAACTCCTCCCTTTCCCCTCTCTCCTTCTTCTCTCTTCTTCCCTACCTGAAGCACCCCCTAAACTTCCCACCCTTTTTTTCCCTTCCCCTTTTCTCATGTTCTCAAGGACAAACATTGATTAAAAAGCAGTTATGCAATTCTGGGTTAAGATGGTGGCAGAGTAAAAGCAGCTGCTTAACCTCTCCTAACCCACACATATAGGACTCTTCAAGAGGACATAAAAACAAATCCAGATGAATGAAGGGACCCTACAACAGGGCGCAGCATTAAAGGTACGTGGGATCGGGCTATTTCCATACTATGAGGGGGTGAAATAGCTCTCACTAAAACGTGAGCTGAGCAACCCCCTCTCCCCTCCACACCACCTACAGTGCCAAAGCCAGCACACAAGAGTTAGAACAAGTTTGGGGCATTCATTAAGTTCTTGGCAGCTACCTGGGATCACCAGGGCCTGCTCCTGAGAGCAGCAAAACTTAAGACCCCAAGAGGCTAAAGAACTGGACTTTGAACACAGACCTTGAGTGCAGGTGCAGACATAATGCAGACATGGACCTTGGGTGAGGACCTGGTGCAGAGGGTTGCATGATTGTGGAAGCAGTGCTCTGAGACTGTTAAAGGAGCTTTGGGAAGAGGAGCAAGCAAGGGGACCACCAGGTGGCTTGACCCTGAGAACAACTAGACTTGAAACCTCAGGAGCCTAAAGAGCACAGACTGACTCTGAGCATGAGGATAAAGCTGAGAAGGCACACCATGCTATGACTCAGACTAAAGCTGCTCCACAGCTCGAAAGGATAGGCAGAGAGCCTGTCTGCCTCACTCAGACTTCTGACTGAGAAAGAAATAATAATAATGGCAAGCCAGTCACAAGAACCTCAAAAGAGAAACATCAAGAAGAAATCTTTAACACTCGACAACTTTTCCACAGAAAAAATTTGGACAACAGAGCAAACAGCAGAGGAGAACAAACAAGTAATCATATCCAAGACAGAAGTTAAGGGTTTTAAAAAAAAAAGAATTAAGTGGGGAGGGGAAGGTCTGTTACCCACACGTGACAATAAGTAACAAATCAAAAAGAAGGGACTGCCCAAGTGTTGAGGCTGCCATTTGTCCACTTGAAATTGGAGGTGGATGCAGGAAGTGACAAAAGATGCTATCTTTAAAATATGACATTAACTTCCTGTGGAGGCAATTGGCACTTTGAACTTGGTGTAGAAGGATCTCTGGCAATACCTCAGACTACTTCCCTCTGAATTGTCACGTGGGTAGGCTGACTTCCTTTCTCCTTCCTTGGCGTTTCTGGAGGCTCTACCATCAAGGAGGCCTCTCTTGCCTCTCTAATTGTAAGAAGCCTTGTTTAATTAACCTCTGTGCTCCTTTGCTGGGGCCTCTAAATTCTTACCTGGTCCAGGCCAGAGTTTCTCTCTCTCAATTTCCCTACCTTCAACCTTCCTAATTGTAAATAAACTTCCATAAAAGTCTTTCTGACTTGGGTCTATTTTAATTTGAAATAGCGTTAATCCAATTTCTGGTGACCATACCTTAAATATCTAGTTTTAACTCTTACACTAAGAAAAAATCCCCAGGCCCAGATGGATTCACAAGCGAATTCTATCAAACCTTCAAAGAACAACTAATTCCAATACTATACAAACTATTTGACATAATAAGCCAAGAATAAGTTCTACCAAACTCCTTCTATGACACAAATATGGTACTGATCCCAAAGCCAGGTAGATCAAAAACAGAGAAAGAAAACTACAAGCCAATCTCCCTAATGAGCATAGATGCAAAAATCTTAAACAGAATACTAGCAAAAAGACTCCAGCAAGTGATCAAGAGTATTATTCATTATGATCAGGAGGGATTTATACCAGGAATGCAAGGACGTTTCAACATAAGGAAAACCATTCACATAATTGACCATATCAACAAGCAAACCAACAAAAACCACATGACTATCTCAACAGATGCTGAAAAAGCCTTTGACAAAATACAACATCCATTCCTATTGAAAACACTAGAAAGTATAGGAATAGAAGGACCTTTCCTAAAAATAATAAACAGTATATATCTAAAACCATCAACAAGCATCATATGCAATGGGGATAAATTAGAAGCCTTCCCAATAAGATCAGGAGTGAAACAAGGATGCCCATTATCATCTCTATTATTTAACATTGTACTAGAAACACTAGCAGTAGCAATTAGAGAAGAAAAAGAAATTGAAGTTATCAAAATAGGCAATGAGGAGACTAAGCTATCACTCTTTGCAAATGATATGATGGTCTACTTAAAAAATCCTAGAGAATCAACTAAGAAGCTTGTAGAAATAATCAACAACTTTAGCAAAGTTGCAGGATACAAAATAAATGCACATAAATCATCAGCATTTCTATATATCTCCAACACATCACAGCAGCAAGAGGTAGAAAGAGAAACATCATTTAAAATCACCCTAGACAATACTAAATACTTAGGAATCTACCAAAACAAACACAGAAATTATACGAACACAACTACAAAACACTTTCTAAACAATTAAAACTAGATCTGAACAATTGGAAAAACATTGATTGTTCACGGGTATGACGAGCTAACATAATAAAAATGTCCATTCTACCCAAATTAATTTACCTATTTAGTTCCATACCTATCAAACTACCAAAAAACTTTTTTACTGAATTAGAAAAAATGATAACAAAGTTAATTTGGAAGAACAAAAGATTGAGAATATCAAGGGAAATAATGAAAAAAAACCGTGGAGGAAGGTGGCCTAGCAGTACCAGATAGTAAACTATATTATAAAGCAGTGGTCATCAAAATGATATGGTACTGGCTGATAGACAGAAGGGAGGATCAGTGGAATAGACTTGTGATAAGTGATGTCAGCAAGACAGTGTATAATAAACCCAAAGAGCCCAACTTTGGGGACAAAAATCCACTATTTGACAAAAACTCTTGGGAAAATTGGAAAACAATATGGGAGAGGTTAGGTTTAGATGAACATCTCACACCCTACACCAAGATAAATTCAGAATGGGTGAATGACTTGAATAAAAAAAGGAAAGTAGAAGTAAATTAAGTGAACACAGAATAGTTTACTTGTTAGATCTATGGGAAAGGGAAAATTTTAAAACCAAGCAATAGTTAGAAAAAATTACAAAATGTAAAATAAATAATTTTGATTATATTAAAAAAAGTTTTTGTACAAACAAAAACAATGCAACCAAAATCAGAAGGGAAACAAAAAACTGGGAAAAAAATCTTTATAACAAAAAACTCTGACAGAGGTCTAATTACTCAAATATACAAGGAGCTAAATCAATTGTATAAAAAAATCAAATTCCCCAAGTGATAAATGGGCAAGGGTCTTGAATAGGCCATTTTCAGATAAAGAAATCAAAACTATCAATAAGCACATGAGAAAGTGTTTTAAATCTCTAATAATTAGAGAAATGCAAATCAAAACAACTCTGAGGAACCACCTCACACCTAGCAGATTGGCTAAAATGATAGCAGGGGAGAATAATGAGTGTTGGAGGGGATGTGGCAAAATTGGGACATTAATGCATTGCTGGTGGAGTTGTGAACTGATCCAACCATTCTGGATGGCAATTTGGAACTATGCCCAAAGAGCTCTAAAAGACTGCCTGCCCTTTGATCCAGCCATACCATTGCTGGGTTTGTACCCCAAAGAGATCATAGATAAAAAGACTTGTACAAAAATATTTATAGCTATGCTTTTTGTGGTGGAAAATGAGGGTATGTCCTTCAATTGGGGAATGGCTGAACAAATTGTGGTATATGCTGGTGATGGAATACTATTGTGCTCAAAGGAATAATAAACTGGAGGAATTCCATGTGAACTGGAAAGACCTCCAAGAATTAATGCAGAGTAATGGACTTCTTTACTAGCAGCAATGCAATGACCCAGGACAATTCTGAGGGATTTATGGAAAAGAACGCTACCCACATTTAGAGGTAGAACTGCAGGAGTGGAAACACAGAAGAAAAACAACCACTTGAACACATGGGTTGATGCAGACATGATTGGGGATGTAGACTTGAAAGAACCACACCAATGCAACTATCAATAATATGTAAATAAGTCTTGATTGATGACTCATGTTAAAACCAGTGGAAATGTATGTTGGATATGGGGTTGGGGTGGGGGTGAAGGGGGGGTTAAAGGGGAAAGTAAAAACATGAATCATGTAACCATGGAAAATTTTTCTAAAAAAATAAAATATTTAAATCTTAAAAAAAAAAGCAGTTACATTGATCAAAATTTTATATGTAAGGTAAGCAAGCTTAAAGGTACTAATTAAATGAGGAAGTATGAACAGATTTAAAGAACAGAGCAGCATTTGAGTAAATCTTTGCCGTTTGTTTGGATATGAAGTAAGAGAAGTTAAAGCATATCAACCATCTTTCTCAGATCTTCTAGAAAAAAACAGTTCAACACTGCCTCCTCAGTTCATTGCATTCAAACCTCTTCTCAGTGCCCTGGAAGGGGGAGGGAGTAGATGGAGCCATGCTACCTTAAAGACCAATCTCTAGGTTTCAGATCAAGTTTCTATTTCTTCACCTTGCTCCTGTTTGCCCATCTAGATTCAAAATAAGTTGTCAGAATTTGTCCTTCCTGAGCCAAAAGCAACTAGTACAAACTCCCACCACTGCCACATTGGCCTCCCATTCAGAACGTATAATTATTTCCCATTCATTTTAGATCAGGAAGAAACAATACTCTCTCTGAATTATTTTCCCCAGGAGTTTGGCTAGTCTCTGAAAATTTTTGGCAGAGATCCATCTCCAAATCTCAGCTATATTCCCATTATAATCTGAAGTAACTATTTTAAAACCAGTAAACTCATAGATAAATGAGGAGGGGAAGGCAGAATAAACTGAAACAAGTTACCATCCTGTTCAAGAAATAATTCGACAAACATTTATTATCCACTATATTAGTGATGGCAGACCTTTTAGACATCAAGTGCCCTGAGGATATAAATAGGAAAGCAAGACAATCACTGCTCTCTCAAGCTGCTCACATTCCAATAGGGACTGTAATAAATGGGTCAGGGGCCTTATGATGGTAATAAGGCTAGCTGGAGGAAGGTGCTAGTTGGAAGGATGGAGTGAGCTGTACCCGGGCTGGGCTTGAAACTTGTTTATAAATGTAACAAGGAACCAACCCAGGAAACTGAGTGTCAAGTGAAACTCTCACTACTAGACACCAGGCTCCTTTAAGATATCAGGTTACCAGCCCCTTCGCTGCTGAGAAAGCAGCTTCCTATTAGTGAATAGCAGGCTGATAGGAAGTGGATGTTAAACTTTCTGCCCTTCAGCAATGGAGTTTGTTCCAGCTGAAACTTCTCAGAACCCTTCCTATTGCCTGTCCCTGGTTGGCCTTAGATGATAGGCGAAATAACAACAGAATTCTCAGGGTTAAGTCTAAGAGGTTTATTGATAACAGAGTGAAGGGAACAAGGCAGTGGAAAGAAGGTTAGGAAGTACTGAGATCTTAGGATGAAAGGTATATCTGACTAAGGTTGCCAATAGGTCTTGTCTAGATGGTCTTCTGCTGACCTAGGGTGGGTCAGAGTGATGTGGTCTCTGGATAATAAATAAAGTTGGTCTTTGACTAAAGGATTTGCCATTTGTGCTAATAATATTGGTAAATTGTTCTGCAGGATTGGTTTAAACCCTACTCTATTCTAGGCCTAAGTTACCCATGTTCTCATCCCGCCACCCCCAGGGGGTAAGGGATAAGAGAGTGATCAGAGGAGAAGTCAGGGAAGCAAAGAACCAAGCCCTGGGTCTCCAGGGTTTTATATACTCTTGGCCCAACTGGCAATTGATGCTTTGCCCTATGTCTTATGCCACCGTCAACATTATAACCAGGGCAACTGATGGGTTGCCCTAGGCCAACATGGCACAGTTATTAAACCTATATTACAGGACAAGCAACCTAAATAGAGCTTTGAAAATCTAAGGAATTTTGATCAGTGCAATGACTGAAAATACTATGAAGGATGAAAAGATAAGCTGGAGCAAGAACATGGTAACATTCCTTGAATGTTAGAATAGAAATCTTTATTTTATTGGCTAGGCAATGGAGAGCTGCTAAATGTTTTTGAAGTCATTTGTACATTTCAAATTATATACTAGATACTTCAAACTAGATGTTCCTGAGACATTTCAAATTCAACACATTCAAAAGAATGATTACAATCCTCCCGTGTAAACGTAATATAAAATTGTATCCCTTATTCCACCAGACCAACCTTCTTAGGATACAAGTGATCTCTTCTCTATTCACAAAGTCACCATGATGAGCTCAAGCCCTCATCATATCTCAGCTAGATTATTGAAATGGACTCTATTTTCTTTCCATGACATTCTGTCCTCTAGGAAAAAAGATAAGTGCAGATATAAGCTTTTTACTATTGTTTGTCCTTCATTTCTGAAGAGGGTGATGTCTTGATTCATGGGTGAGTTGGATTAATTTTTTATTCATCATTTTTTAATTGAAAATTAATTGATTTAGAATATTTTTCCATGTTTCTTTCCCTTCCCCTCCCACCTCTATAGCCAATGAGTAATTACACTAGGTTTTACATATGTCATTGATCAAGATCCATTTCCATATTACTAATGTTTGCATTAGGGTGATCACTTAGAGTCTACATCCCCAATTGTTTTTCTTCTGTGTTACTACTTCCACAGTTCTTTCTCTGGATGTGAATAGTGTTCTTTCTCATAAGTCCCTCAGATTTGCCCTGGATTATTGCATTGGTGCTAGTTGTTAATAATAATATTGATATAGATGGATATTAAAAGTATTAATAGTTTATTTAAAGGCATATTGGTAATTAAGAAGGCCATGCGCCTGATAAGATCTAATTCAAATCACCCACCATTACCTTCTCCCACCTGGCTGCTTCGTACAAAAGAGAGTGTCTCACAATCACATCAGGAGTCTTATACTTCTGTCTACGTAATCACACTTCCTCTGTAAGAAGAATCATGGGAAATGTAGTTTCCAAGTCCCCTAAACGTCTACAGGAAGTTTATATTATGGATCTTGATATTAAGACCAAAGACCCCAAATTTCCACTAACACATTCTCCCCTGATATCCAGAGAAAAGACTGGTCTTTCTCAATGGATCTTGTAAACATAGCTTTTAAATTACAGAAATTTGAGGATAAAAGAAAAGAGGACAAAAACAATGAACCAATGATTGCTAGGTGCATTGACAAAAACCAATTAGGGAAAGTCCCCTTTGGCATAAGAGTGTACATTTAAAACAAATGCATTCAACTCTCCATAGTTCAATCAACTGCACCCCGAAGTTCATTTTGGATCTTCATGATCCAGTGAAGGCTCTTCAGGCATCTTCATGGTGCCTTCTCTAATAGGCTTGTTGTCTGGATTCTGGGGAGATGGCAAATTTCTTTTCCTAAAATTACTTTCAAAGAATTTAAACTTTATATTATAGATTATAAAATATACGTTCTCTTTTGAGGAGAATTATACATTCCCCCCTGAAATTACTCTCAAAAGAGTTAAAATTTTACATTATCGATTATAATACAGAATTATGATTATAAAACTTAAACACACCCCTGAGGAGGATCAATAACACATTCTCCTTTGAAGAGGGTACCCCAGGTCAGCTAAGGATGCATGGCTAAGTCACAGGGTTGTATGAAATCAATTGGCAAAAGAAATAATAAAATAAAAATAAAATCCAAATAAAAGAGAAAAAAATCGACTTGTGAAAAGTCTTATGTGCAAAAAATGTAAGGAAAAATAAACTTATAACAGGTCCTTGAATCAAGGCCTAATTAAATTGATTTAAGCACTTTGCAATTACCCATTCAGGAGCCAGGACTACAGAAAGTTGCCATTCTATATATAAGAGAAATAACAGGACCAAATATGTGTGCAAGGGAAATGTCTTTCCCTGATCTGATTTGCCTGTACCTTCTCAGGGATGAGCCATAATGATAGCCAATCTTAGGTGTTTGCCTAGGAATGAAGTTCTGGGGATATTTGGCCACTAACATGTTAGAAAAACTGCAACCCCAAACCTCAAACACTAGTTTCAAGCCCTTCAATATTGGCATAGAACTTCTTCATCCATGGTCTGCATGACCTTTTGCTCCTTGGCACTTTGCAGATTCTCAGTTGGTTTCCATGACCTTTTGGCTCTTTTTGCTCCCTTCTCCTGGAATCAGACAGAGAGACATTAATCACAGTCCCATAATATTTACCAACAATTGGCAAGTTACCATAGTTTAAGGCTTTTTGGGTATGCATTAATATTATAGCAAATATATATTTATATTAAACTTATATTATTGTAAAATCAAAAAAGATTAACACTGATTATATGTACTTTAAGTACAAAAATGAGAAAAATGAAAAGTGTCAATTACTCTATTAAAAAAAATTAAAAAGAAAAGCAATAAGAAAATTTTAAAAAATTCAGGGAAAAATACAATGTTTTCAAGTATAAAAATGAGAGAGAAAAAATACCTCAAATACTGTATTGCACATAGAAGGAAAAATAATAAAAGAATGTTTTAAAAATTAAAAAATATGAAGCTTAGAATTAGTGAAAGGGTTTTCACCCCCAAAAAATGAGGTCCATTTCCTGTTAAGCTTTTGCATGAACTGTGAGTGTAAATGGTTTTTAAAAAATAGCAGATTCATAATGCACATTCAAATAAAGTACCATAATTTCCAATAACACATTTAAAGACAATAGCAAACAAACCCATTATTACAACCACTTGCTATGATGTATAAAAATTGTATACTTGTCACAAATTCAACAGGTATAGTAAATCATTCAACCTTGGCTAAGATATTTTCTTAACAAACTCTATTACTGCCTCCATGGCAATTGTGGGGCAGAGCCTAAAAAAAATCTGATTAAAAAAACCTTCTGGGTCTAAATTATTTTCAGGAATTCTAGATCCTTCTGATGGGAAAGGAAGGTAAAACATAGAGACAAAACATCAAGCACACAGGCGCTCTCCTGGCTTCCTGTGTAAAAAAAAATGGGTAGGAAACTTCCATTTGTTTCCTCTACCCCTTTAAGACAACATTCTTTATAATAAATATATAAAAGCTTATCATTTATACATAAGGGTACTAGGCATCTAAAGTCAGTTCTAAAGACCTCTTATAAAATTATAATTTAAATTCTCAAGGCATCAAAATCTCCAAAGTTGTATAAACAATAGGTAACCTCTAGTTGAGATGACAAATCCAGTATACATAAGGCTTATGGGCTTTTTACAACTTAAAAAATGTTTAAGATGTTCATAAATGGTACAGATATTAGATAAATTAGATTAATACAGGTAAACTTAAAAAATGAAACTTTAAAGAAATCAGGAAATACAATATAAGAAACAGATTACAAGCTATGTAGTCAAAAACCTTTTTTACCAAATCTGATAAATTTGTTCACTATTTGGGAGTTACAATAAAATTATAAGCAGAATTAACCTAGCAGCCAAAACTTTATTAGCTTAAAGTGATTCAGGGCAACAGAAAGGTCAATTTAACAGCAAAATTAAATCACACAACAACAATCAGCAAAATACGATAAGATACAGAGACTTTTTTAAAAAAAATCCCATGTAGTTCTGAGGTTTTAAAATCCACCTCTGGTCCAATTCAAGTTCCTTATAACTGAGCTCTGCTCTGAGCATAGTGTGGATGACTCCATAAGTATATAGTTCAAAGTCTTGGGCAGGCCCTAGTGTGTGTGTGGGGTGAATCCCTCTC
This sequence comes from Gracilinanus agilis, assembly GCF_016433145.1. NCBI lineage: Eukaryota > Metazoa > Chordata > Mammalia > Didelphimorphia > Didelphidae > Gracilinanus > Gracilinanus agilis. The sequence continues at coordinate 221,898,902 of NC_058130.1, forward strand.
CTGAGTTTCAGGCAAGATAAACACAAGGAATAGTTTGAAATAGGCCATGTGGCCCATGCTTGCCATTCTACTTCCTGTTTGAAGAGTAAAAGCTAGGTCCACATGGGAGCCAACTGGGGTAGGGGCTAGAGAAAGCCTCAGGTTGGAGATCCCACGTGGAGGGCTTGTGGGGGAGGACTAGGTCAGATTTTAGAAAAACCACATGGAGGGCAGTGGTGGAGTAGAAGCTCCCTTCAGGTTAAAAGTCATTAATGTCTATGAGGAAACACCCCTGGGAAAGTCCCAGGTGTGTGAAATGAGAGAGAAAGGGTTTTTTTTTTATACTTCCCAAATCTTAAGCAGGGGCAGCAGCAGTCTCTGGGATCAGCATCAACCTGTGGGGGCAGCTGAGGTGGGAGAGCAGGAGTCTCAGGAAAGAGTCAGCAGCAGCAGGCAGGACACTGGCTGAAGTGGGAGGCAGCATCAAAGCTGACAGGAACAGTTATGGGTCGGCAGCAGAGGCAGCAGCAGGTATCTGGCAGTGGAACAGTCTAGCAGGAGCTGGGATCCTCTCTGGGTGGCAGGAAAAGGTTAGGGACCCAGGGAGGGTGTGGTGGGTAGGGCTGGCAGTCGTTGAAACCAAGTTATGAGGAATGTATGAACTAGCAGCCAGGAACAGGCTGTTGGAAAAATGGCATTCCCCTTTTTAAAAAATGCTCAAAAGAACTGAGCAAAGTGGCCAAAAATAGCACAAGAGCAGGTGTGAGGCTCTGGGGAGGATCTGGAGGTGTCTCAGAGTTGCATGGCTTGGTAGGCTATCTGAAAAATTGAGAATTACATCTCCAATGTGGTTGCCAAAACTGTTAATAATAATATTGATATAGATGGATATTAAAAGTATTAATAGTTTATTTAAAGGCATATTGGTAATTAAGAAGGCCACGCGCCTGATAAAATCTAATTCAAATTGCCCACCATTACCTTCTCCCACCTGGCTGCTTCGTACAAAAGAGAGTGTCTCACAATCACATCAGGAGGAGTCTTATGCCTCTGTCTACATAATCACACTTCCTCCATAAGAGGAATCATGGGAAATGTAATGTAGTTTCCAAGTCCCCTAAACGTCCACAGGAAGTTTATATTATGGATCTTGATATTAAGACCAAGGACCCCAAATTTCCACTAACACATAGTAGAGAAGTCCATTACATTCTATTGTGTCACAGTGTATCTGTCTCTGTGTATATAGTACTCCTGGTTCTGCTCCTTTCATTCTCCATCAATTTCTGGAGGTAGTTCCAGTGGTGAGTTGGATTTAAATGAGACAGAGTTGTACAAAGTTATCAGTTTCACTATCTCTTCCAGAGTCATCCAAATCCAGGGGCAAGAAAAAAGTCAGGATGACCAATAATGGCTCTAGGATGCAGTGGATGATCTCAACATCTTCCTTGTCTGACCAAGTTCTAAGCAGTTCACAATACCTGCTTCAGAAGCCCTCATGGCCTTTGGAACACATTGTCCCCATCTTCCCATTCTGCTGGCGCAGGGAGCAGTGGAGTGGAGTGAGGAAGTCTTCACATACTTGGAGTAGACATTCCCCCAACTCATTAACGGGTTTGTAGCCCTTCAGTTATTCTTCAACCTCATTTAGCCCATCTACAAAGATGGTTTACTGGGATATGGCTGCTGTGTGTGCTATAGCTTCTTGGGTCCACAGGTGAGAATTGAGTGCCAGGTGGATGAGTCATGACCATGGCATTCCCTTACCCAGTAAACTACAAGTGCTCTCTGTTGTCTCTAGGATAAAATATAATCCCTTCTTTTTGGCTCATAAAGCCTTTCACAGATGGATTCAAACTATTTTTTCCAGCTTTGTTGAATAGCATTCCCATTGCCACATTCTGCAATTCATCCAAACCTTCCTCTTTGTTCCTCACCCTTAGTGTTCCATCTCCTTTCTCCATTCTTTCTCCCCCTAGACACAGACTCCTTTTTAAACTCTGCCTTATAGATTACCTGTCTTCCTTCAAGACACAACTTAAACACTATCGCCTTACATGAAGCTTCTTCTGATTCTTTCTGATGACTCTGACTGTGAGTGCCCTTTCTTGCTAATTATGTGGTGTGTTTGTACTTATTCTCTTCATATTTATTCCATATATACTTTAAATTTTTTTGTATTTATTTCCCAAGCAGCTAACCCATTGCCTAGTAGGTGCTTAATTAGTTCTTGTTAACTGATTGAGAAGGGAATGTGATCATGCTGTGCATTTGGAAGATTAATTTGACAGCTGTTTAAAAAATAAATTGGAGAAGGAAGGGACAAGAGCCAAAAAAACTGGTTATTAAGTTATTAAAGTAGTTCAGAGGAGAAATGATGAGGACTTGAGCTAAGATTCTTTGTCTCTAGTACTAATACTTTTATTAGATTAAGACTTTCTGGGAATATATTCTTTTATTTAAAGTCTGCAATGTGGGGGTTTTGAAAAAGTCTTCATAAATCCTGTGAATCGCAGCTATCTCTTTTTCAACTACATAATTAAAATACCTCAGTGCCCAGTATGTTTGTCTCAGTCCATTTGAAAATGAAACTGTGAAGTGTTAGAGGTTTAGCCTCTCTCCCTATCCTTCACTTTCTGCACCCTTTCCCAGACTGTGTGGGGAAACTTTCTTCTTACAAAATGTATATTGGAAAGAACCCTGGATTTTTTGTTAAAGTGTCTGGTTTCATATTCTAGTTCAGCTACCACAGGTAGTACTGTGTGGTGTCTTAAAAGTCAGTCAACCTCTCTGGACCTCACTTCCCTCATCAGTTGGATAAAGGCTTGGACTAGATTATCTCTAAGGCCCCTTAAGGTTGTACAACCTACCATCTTCAACAAAATGAGGGAGGAACTGATTAACACTCGTTTAGACTTGATTTGAATTTTTACAACACTCAAAAGCTAGCTTACTCAGACTTTAAATTTCAGGCTTTTATCTCTAATTTGGGAATGAAAGAGGCCTTTTCCTTTCTTAAAGTAATTTCAGGCATGAGCAAGGAGCTTTGAAAATCTTCTGGGCAGTGACCCCTGAAATCTCATTAGAACTATCTAGTTAACTATGAAACATAGATTCCTTTTAGAAATATTTGGAGGGGATTGAGAGCCAGAAGGTATAATCTATAACTCCAAAACAGACTTCACTAGAATTTTGGGAGCTGCTGAAGATGAGTTTTGGTTTCATGATTTCTTCCAGGATGTGAAGCCTACTTGGCTTAGCACAGTTCTATAGGCTGACACGTCCCTCTTCCAGTTCCTCTTCCTCCTATGTCTATTTCTGTGCTTGAGCTCAAGTTATGTCTTTTCTTCCATACCCCCTAATTCTGCCTTCTCTTTCTTTTTCACTAAAATTCTCAGATACATATTTTATGCCTAGAACTCCATAGTTACATTTGGGTTCCTAAAATCTATTCTGATTTACCATCTATCTATTCAAACATTGCTCGCAAGTCCCCATTTTTTCACCAAATCTCCCCCAACCAGGAAGAATCAATTATAGAACACCATAGGAATGTAAAAGGGTACTTACTGAAATGAAGGGGATAGTTACAGAAAGACCTAGGAAGACATATGAACTGATAAAAAAAAAGTGAAGTGATTTCAAAGAGAACACTATACACAGTAAGAGTAATATTGTAATGATAATCAACTTTGAAAAACTTAGCTACTCTGATCAATACAACAATCCATGGACATTCCAAAAGAATAAAAAATGTTATCCATCTCCAGAGAAAGAATTGATGAATTCTGAGTAATGATTGAAGAATTTTTTCACTTCATTTTTCTTGCTTTTATTGGCAATATGTCTGATGAGAGTTGGCAGTGGAAAATGATGCTTTAAAATCCTAAAAGTGCTTTGAAATCCTTTTCCCATAATAGTGCTTTTAGATTTTATGCTTTTTCACTAATTAGCAGACATTAGAATCTCTGAGTTTTCCCAGCTGCTCCCAGCTGAAGAGCTTGCTGGGTCAAGGAGGAAACATCACCAGAGCTAAGTTGTAGATCATTATAACCTAGTTGCCTTTAGAATAAGCATTTAAAGGTAAAATAACCTTGAATGTCCTCCAGACAGCCAGATGGGGTAGGAATTATTAACCAGGTGCACTGATGATCTTTTCCCCCCTTCCTTGCCCCCTTCCTCTGGAATGTAATCCAAGGGTGGACAGGGGAACTCACCCAGAGGAGGATAATAACCCAGACCCATAATAAAAATGACCTGAAATGGAGGAGAATTGAGGCATCACCCTGAGGCTCTCCTTAGGACCCTGTTCATACTTTCTATATTGTAATGATATTTTGCAAATCAACATGGAGAGCAAGATGATGGACAGTTGTCTGTTTAGAACATAGAATGAGCTGAGACTGGCAGGAGGTGCCATGTACCAAGACAGTTAGTAGCTCAGGTATATAAAGGAGGATTTGAACTGAAATCTCATTTCAATCTGGAGATTGGCTATTGGAGCAGGAGGCTGGTTTGGGTAGGCTTAGGTCAACTTGAATTGCCAGCAACCTGCATTAACCAACTTATAGCCTCAGATCCTGTGATACCTTTGTATCAAACAACTTGATCCTGATTCATACTTTAATAGTAAGCAACAACATCTCTCAGCTGAACAAACTGATTTTTTTATTATTTTTTTTTTACCCTTGTACTTTGGTGTATTGTCTCATAGGTGGCAGAGTGGTAAGGGTGGGCAATGGGGGTCAAGTGACTTGTCCAGGGTCACACAGCTGGGAAGTGGCTGAGGCTGGGTTTGAACCTAGGACGTCCTGTCTCTAGGCCTGACTCTCACTCCACTGAGCTACCCAGCTGCCCCCTTGAACAAACTGATTTTTGGTTGAACTTTGTCTGGCTCTGCCAGGCTGGCAGCTGGCTGCCAGCAATTCATTATTGACAAGCCTGATCATTCCCTTTTCAAGTAACATCTTTCATCATTAGTTTAGATTAAGAATCTCCTGTTTCCCTCCTTCCTCAATTGATACCCTGCTTCCCTCCTAAGCCTAGTAGCATTAAATCTTTGAGACTTACCTAAACTTGTGTCAGCTTTATCTTAAGGCTTAGTGAGCATATCCTTGGGGCATTTGAGGGAAAGGAGAATAATATCAGTCAAAGAAGATCTAATCCGCAGTCAGATTATACTGTTATTCCTTCCTGGGCCAGATTGTTCAGTTAGATTACCAAACATTTTGTGGGCCCTTTGTGTTTCACTATCACAATTGAAGTGTTACACTTAGGCATTACCCACACACACTCAGCTTCAGCTCCTCATAATATTAGGTATATTTTATTACAATATCTATCCATGATAAATACTTTCATGCCTTAAAAAGGAGTCTGAACTACCATTCTTCAAGGGAAACCCAGAATCTGCTCTCCCACAAAACAAAAATGTGTTCTCCCACAACATGTCTAATATGGAAAAATATTTTTCATGATTTTTAAAAAGGATACTTAAAATAGAATGCAAAAGAGAAGAACATAATGAGACAAAATAAGCAATAAGTGCTCTTATTTCTTATTTTTATTAAAGTTGAAAAATATACAAAAATTTTAGGGAATGTAAGTTGTGAGTCCTCTAACCTTAGCCTGGTCTTAGAATGTGAAATTCTTGAGCATAGGGATAGCGTTTTTACCTTTTTTTTTTTAATCCCTTGTGCTTGGCACTAACTAGCACTAAATAAATATTTTTGACTGACAGTGATCAAATGCCACCATATCCTAGTGGAAAAGGAAAAACCAGATTATGAGTTCACCTCAACAATCTGAAAGCACTATATTAGTATACTGCTGCCACTTAAGGGAAAATAAAGGAGTGTTAGTAATTTGTTCAGATATTGAACCTCAGAGCCTTAGGGTCAAAAAAGCATAACATATCAGCACCAGATCTACAAAGCACTAAAGTTGTTTTTTTTTAAACTATGGCTTCTCATAACATGAACCAAAACTGAGTGAATGTCAGTATGTTCTGGCACAAGAGAAGGAAAACCTGAGAGCATCAGCTATTAATAGAAGCAGGAGCTAGACACGGTTTTTGACAGTTTCTTGACTCTATACTCATTTTCTCCTATGACTTCTTTTCAATTTATTATTTTTCTTTTTATTGGAGAATTTAATCCATTCATATTTAGCAATATACTTAAGTTTGTGGTTCTTCCATTAAATGTATATCTGTACAGACACACATACCTTTCTATGTATATAATACTTATACTAAATGTTAACTATATAGATATCCTACACACTGGTTCACCAGGCACCACTTGGCTGAAGTCACAGGGACTAGTAACCTGTGCTAATCATTGTCCTTTATCTACCCTGCAGGTTTGCCCTGGGTTAATTTCTCTGGAGTTGCCTATCTTCTCAATAAAGGAGAGCTTCTCAGGCTTTCAATTCCATCTCCACCTCATATTCCAGGGAAACAATTCTAATTTTGTCTCTAGTTAAGAGTTCTCCTTCTAGGAAGACCTGTTTTCAAATATGACCTCAGACACTTTCTAGCTGTGTGATCTTCAGCAAGTCACTTAATCCCAATTTCCCCCACTCTTTTGTCTAAGAATTGATACTAAGAAAGAAGGTAAAGATTTAAAAAAAAAGAGTTCTCCCAATAAACGGGTAATGTAAAAAGGTATTCACTCAGAAGTGAGGAAAAAACATGAAATAGGTATAATAGGTACCCCTATGCAAAAGAAGAAATTCTAAGCATTAAAGAATCATTGAATGATTAGAACAGAATCTACTAACATTACTACTTATATAATCAGTTGAGAGGATATGCATTTTCTTTGCAAGGATTGATCATTATGCATTATAAATTTCATCTCCATTAAATATAACCTAATCAGCATCAAATAAGTTCTTTCTTTTCGATCCTTGGGTGACTTTCCCTTTTGGGGCAGTATGCCTGTGATATTCTTCCCCCTGTAAATGTTCCAAAAAGCCATTACTCTGATATTCAGGTGTCCAGGATATAGCAGCTGCCTTTGGAGATATCACAAAACCTTGTACCAAATGAAAGAAGATACAAATAGGAAATGGCCCTATCCCAAACACAAACTTGCCTAGAAGGCTGTGTAAGGGGAACCAATTCCTCCAAGGACTGTGAACTTTCTGCTCATCTGAGCCAGTCCATTAGCGTGGCTGGAACTCCAAACAGAGGTCACAGGCTAAGTGCCTCTAGGAACATAAGGTTACAGGTCCAAGTCAGATAGACTTTGATTGATTCCTGAGATGCGATAGACCAGTGCACAGGAAAAGGGAGTGGTGTGGAGAAAGAGGACTATAATAATGAGACTATACAGGAGATCAGGCTCTGGAGGTCTTTCTGTGATTCAGTGTTGGTGGCTTGGGCAGAAGACACTCTCATGGGCTAGAAAATTAGGATGGTAGGCTAGGAAATATTTTTTAATTTCTTTCCCTCCTTATTTCTTTCTTAGATTATATTTATATTAAAATTAAATTGTTAAAAGCTACAATCATCCTCATGACTTAAGGGTTAATTAATTTATAATTGGCAACAACAACAATTTTTTTTACTAATATATTTCCAAGCCAATTTCTAAATATTACATTTGGCATAATATTAATTTTTCAATATTGCAAGGCCATGAGCTCATGGCTTGAGTATGAATGTACGGGGAACTCCTGGCAAGACAAGCTCAGTCCAGGTAAAAGGGTTAGCTGACCTGTCTCAAAATAGTCTGTTTAATATGAATAAAATGGGTTTATACTGCTCTTAGGCATGCAACCTAGAGGCTTCTGGTCAATAATTCAACAATTGGATTTTTTAAAAATCTTACCTTCTTTCAGTATCAATTCCAAGACAGAACAGCAAGGACTAGGCAATCAAGGTTGAGACTTGCCCAGGGTCACACAACTAGGAAGTATTTGAAGCTGGATTTAAACCCAGGTTCTCTTGACTCCAGCCCTGGAATTTTCTCTACTGTGCTCCCTAGCTGCCCCTGGATCTTAAATTATATCTTGTTCTGTGCTAGGCCTGGTTCAGGAAGGGTCTGTGCTTATCAAGCCAGAGATATCACCCACCTCACCAGCTAGGAAAGCCTTCCCTCAGGCCATCAGTGCTGGCTCCTTTCTCTGATTAGTCATCATTACAGAGAAACCCCCTCCGTTGTCCAAGTAATTTAGCTATATTGAGAGAGGGAGCTGACAGGTACTCACAACCAAGTCTGTCATTCCTTTACCATCAAACCACTCTCAAATATGTCCATTTATTACACAACCCATGCTATACTGAAACCACAATGGGGAAAATCATGATGTGGCAAGTGATACTTGTATATACAATGTTCTCTTCCTTTTGAATGGCCACAGTTTACTGTCTAATCTAGAATTAGGGAAAGAGGCATCACCAAAAATATCACTGGTAATATGTTAGCCAGTATGGGCTCACTTTCTTCTGCATTTACCTTGATAAGATCATTTCATTCAATTCCTACATGACTGCATCAATTATTCTGAAATAAGCCCATCCTATACCAATATACTGTAATTTAAATTCCCTATTGGAAAGATATCAGACACTAATAAGTTTTTCAACTATTAACAAAAGATTTATTTAACCATAGCAAAGAGGATATTCAACAAGGTTGAGGATTAAGGGGGCCATGAGTTAACTCACATGGACAGTTAGGGTATTTCTCCCGTAACACATGGATTACCCAATAGTATGACTCTTGCTATTCAAGAAACAAGAACAAATAAGATAATTTCATTTGTCAAATACAAACATTTCTGAAACCAGGAAGCCCCTGTTCTTCACATGCTTTTCCATATGTAAAAGGGAATTCTTAATCCCTTTCTTTTAATTTAACGGGGATGGGGGTCCTCTTACCATAGAGATGTGTAGGGATTAACCAGCCCACAATGACAGAAAGTAGAAACCATAGAGATAGGAAGTGAGGTAGAAAGGATATAAAAGGGAGCCAAGGGTCGGTTGGTTGGTCTGTCAGTTGCTGACAGGGTTGTCAGTTGCGGGAAGTTGGCTGCTGGGCATGAGTTGGTTATTGGGAGTTGGTTGCTGGTGGTGTGGGTGGGTGATTAGTTGGTGGTTGGCATTTAGTTGCTGGAATATAACAGGTGGCCCTGAGCTTAATGAGAGGGCTTTGGGCTTTATCCTTTAAAGGACTTTTTGCTTTTGGGGTTTTTGGTTTTTGGTTTGGGCTGTTAGATTTTTTCCCTTCCTTTAACTTTTTGGAAGGTGGCAGGTCTCCAATGAGAGACCTAATTGGGGTTGGATTAAACACTGACTGGTTTGGTTTTGATTGGGCTGGATTGGGTTGGAACTTTGTGGGGTTGTTGTTGTTATAGATAAATATAGGCAGTTTTAGGTAGTAATTATAGGTAGTTATAGATAGTTATAGGATAGCTTGTTAGGTATTAGGAGATTTATTTCTCTACCTCTTTCCTATATTTCTCTCCTTTACTATATTCTTTTATTATCGCTATTTTAATTAAACTAAATTGTTAATTGTTAAAAGCTACTAGAAGTTTTCATTTCTCTGGCTTAAAAGGATAATATTAATTTACAACTCTACTATATTCTCATTAAAACTTAAATTATTAAGAGCTGCTCTCTTATTTTGTCAAAACCCCTATTTTTATCCTTACACATATAAACCACAAATTCCCTATTTTCTATATAAATATATATTGCTCTATGAACATGAAAGCACCATTTGATAACATTGGACATGAGTCAAAAGAGAACTCCAGAGGTAGTAAAAGGTTTTATCCCCCTACCCCCAAGGTGGTGGCAGGTATGACTAACAAGTATGAGACTTGAGTTTAATGTATCTGAAAGAAAGTATTAGCAACTTATGTGGCATATTCAGAGAATTGTGTGAATGGAATTAGCTCACCCTCATTCATTTGTTCAGACTCTAGCCACCAGGAATAATGTCATTCCACCCAACTTAGAATTAAGTTGGGAGGGGAAGGTCTGTTACCCACACATGATAGTAAGGAGCAAATCAAAAATAAGGGACTGCCCTTTGGGCAGTCCAAAACAGTGTTGAGGTTGCCATTTGTCCACTTGAAATTGTAGGTGGACACAGGAAATGATGCTATCTTTTAAATATGATGATAACTTCCTGTGGAGGAGGTTGGCGTTTTGAACTTGGTGTAGAAGGATCTCTGGTGAGACCTCAGACTGCTTCCCTTTGAATTGTCATGTGGGTAAGTCAGGCTGACTCTCTTTCTCTTTCCTCAGAGTTTCTGGAGGCTCTAGCCTTAAGGAGACCTCTCTTATTGGAGGAGGCCTTGTGGCTAGAAGCTTTGTTTAATTAACCTCTGTGCCTCTCTGCTGGGGCCTTAAAATACCTACCTGGTTTGAGCCTCGGGTCCGGGCCAGAGTTTCTCTCTCTCAACTTACCTAGCTTCAACCTTCATGATTGTAAATAAACCACCATAAAAGTCATCCTGACTTGGGTCTATTTTATTTTGAAATCGAGTTTAATCGATTTCTGGTGACCATACCTTAAATATCTAGTTTTTCCTTTTACAGAATAGAGACACTAACAAATCTTTTGAACTTGTTGACACTTTTTTATCTCTGGAAAGAGGTAGTAAAAACTTAGCATTTCATCACACATGTATGAGAATGTAAAATTTTTAATCACAAAGCTTCTATGGTTGCTATATATTATAGAAGAGTTTTAAATGATGAAGATACTGTGTATTATAATTTAATAACCTTGGCTTGAACTGAAAAGGATGCCAGTTCAAACAGGAATGAACTTCCTTGCCTAGAACTTCAACTGTAGAGGCTTCTAAGGTACAAAAATAATTCATAGTCTGAAAATTCTGATAATCAGCTTGAGTCACACAACTTAACAAAGATTAAGTTACTTGCCCTGGATCACATACCTAGTAAATATCTGAGCCTGAATTTGAACACAAGTCTTCTTCAACCCAGATTTAACTCTCTATCCATTGTAGTACTACCTGGCTCCTTCGTCATCTAGCCACCATATCATCAAATATTTTACATCCAGGGGGCAGTAAATTAAATAAATTATAAGAGAATCAGATCCATTCAACCAATAATCAAACTAATATTGTTACAAAGAAAATTGAAGACATGATTGCATACGTAGCCAGATGACAATGATAATGTCTGCTCATGTAATATATGCCTTACATGTATGGCTTGTAGGTGTTGTTATATATTGATGCAAATATTAATTACTATATGTTTCTGAATTATGTAAAAATCACTTTATTAGTAATTCTAGCACTCACCGATGAATGAGTCAATGGCCTCTAAAGTACCAAAGAAACAAACTAAGTTTTAGAGAGAGCATTTTATGGTGAAATAATGGATCCTAAAAAGGATGGTGTTGATGATGTTGTTGAGATACTGAGGTTTATTTGACTCCTCAGTACCCTTCAGTGAAGTAAGCCTGAGAGCTTCCCCACTGGGACCAGTGCACTTTTCAGATTCCAAGACAAGTTGGTAAAACAGGAAACACGTATTTATTCAGGAACAACAAAGAAGTATGGAGTGAGGATTAAGAAATAAGGGTTCCCTAGCTCTAAGGGATTCTCACTAGCCTCCCATCTTCTAAAACTCCCTCAAGGGAGTATGTTCCGTTTCTTGATGCTGCCTAAGCCCTGGCCTCACTGACTAAATTCCCCAAACTTGACTAGCTAATCCTGACACTACTTAATCCTCCCAGAATGCTTTATAGGATGAATCAGGTCTCCAGCTATATTCAGGAATGAACTCAGGATGGTTGGATCCATCCTAGCTGGGCCAGGCCAGAGTTGGGCTCAGGCCTCACCAATACTGTAATTTAGTTCAGTCTAGCTGGTCACAGATCTTCTCTTAGTAGACAGGAACACTTTCAGCAGACAGATACAGTTTGATTTTACTTCAAAGATAGGTTTTTTCAAGCAGGAACAACAGAGGTAAGTCTTTTCAGTTCCAGGGGTCAGGAAGACAAAAACTCCTCAGCTCAAGACAGGAAGTCTAAGAACCCCCTAGGTACTTGGTGTTCCTTTCATATATACTCTCTTAGTTCCAGAATCCAGAATTCTTTGTTCCTGGCATGGTGGTAGTTTTCCTCTTGCAAAACTCCTTCCTTGCCTATATTTTACCCATTCCTCTCTCTTCCCCTCTAACAATGGTCAATAAAGAGGGACCATATTAGTGAGATTAATACATATTCAAAACATTAATGATTATTCATAGAGATTTGCAGGAATAGGGAAATATAACAAGAATAGTAAAGTAGGCCAGTTTGCAATGTTAAGCTGCTGGACATGTTGGGGGCATAGTGGGGTGTTTAGACTATGTTATAGTCATCAAACTGTATATTTGACTGGCTATTTCATGTTACAACTGATATCATGGAATTAATATGAGCCAGCTGAAATAAGAGGAATGTTATTAAGAAACTTAAAAGAAGAGATATCTTAGATTGTCGTAATTTGAGGAACTGGGCATGCCCTTTAAGTTCTGCAAAAGCTCAGTTTTGTAAAAATGAGGGCTTCATTTCTTACCATAATAATTAGAAATCTTTTCATCTAAAGCTATCTTAATCAGGCCTTATGAGCTAAAATTAATCAATAAGATAGTCATTGTTAGAATTGTTTCTTTTAATTGTGCAATGTCAAATACCTGTAATGTTAAAATAGACTGAATATATAGATATTATGGAATAATTCCTTGGGATGTATAGATAATCATTCTTATAATTTTAAGTGTTGATTTTATATTTAATGCTTCTGACATATAGTTGCAGATGTCATATATACTTTAACAGATTTTATAAGAGATTAAAAAATTTGTAGCTGTAGGGAGGAATGTTGCCCTTATCTTAGTGTATCTAAGAGAAGATAATTCCTCCCTTAGAGTCATTATAACAGTAGATAAACTAAAAGTATTTGCCCTTGAGTAGGTAAAAATTACCTAGCTCTTTTAAGTTCTCATGGCTTTTGACCTTGAACTTCCAAAGAGAAATATCAGATATGTAGAGAAACAGAAAACATATGAGGTTGTTGAAAGATGAGGGTGAGGCACCTTCCTATATACTTCACCTAGGACTGTATGAATGTGAAATTGAACACTTGCTAGTAGCTATCACTTGCTAGGGAAGATTGAGATCAGAGCAGAGGAGATGTACAGATGTGAGTCATAAATGAACTAGAATCAGAGCAAGAAACTGAATGTAGATCAGGCAGATGTAGGGCCAGTGAGATGTAGAAACGTAGCCCAAGCTATTGAAAATGCCCATGCAGTTGGGGAAAATGGCTTGATAAACATGCCCATTGTAGGGTTGCCACAAACCTTCAGTTTGTAAAAAAAAATTCTGTGAAATGAAATAAAAATAAAGCACAATAAAACAAAGTATGCCTGTACACACCTGTACTACTACAACCTGGTAAGGTTGAGTGGGGAAATGTTTTCCTGAATTCCTTACATGATAACTATGGAAGTAGAAGAAATTAGCATGTTGTATCCTTTTAACTTTGATGTTGATTCCTTTAATCTCTGAATTAGTAATGTGTTTTTTATTGCATTTTCTTCATCTACCAGTTCCTAATTGTATTTTACCCCTTAAGCCTAAAAAGTAAACCATTGGACCAGTCTAGCTTAGGCCTGTCCCAGAGCAAGAAGGTAGGTAACTTAAAACTTGTTCTTTGAATTAAAGAGAATTTAGTGATCAGATAGTCCAAATACTATCTATTTTACAAATATGGAAAATGAGGCCCAGAGAGATTAATTTATTACCTAAGATAAATAAGTATTAAGTCTATTTAGGACGTTTGCTGTTATGCAACATATCTCAACAACTAGCAGTTCTCCTAGGCTGTCTAATAGTTTGAGCCAGTGAAATGATGCTGGCCCACTTTATTTTCCTAGCAAACACTTCTGGTGCACTGGAAACTTTTTATTTGCCAGGTTGCTTTGGCAAAGGATTTTTCACTATGATTAAACATTTTAAAAGGTAAGATTTTAATAACTATAATTGTGTATTTTTCCTGACATTTTGAGAATATTACAAAGATGGGAAAATTATAAAAATTTGACTAGAACATATGCAAAATTAAAATATGTGGGCCATGAGCCCAGAATTATCTCCCCAGAAAAACTCAATATGTTCCATAAAGTGATGAAATTGATATTTCAGATGCAAATAGACATTGAAAATTTATAGAGAGACATAACCATTTTAAGGAGGACTTCAAAACAAAAGACAATGGGGCATGTAGGTGGCTTGTGGATAGAGAGCCAGACATAGAGATGGAAAGTCTTGGGTTCCAATGTGGTTTCAGACACTTTCTAGCTATGTGACTCTGAGCAAGTCATTTAACATCAGTTGCTTAGCCCTCATCACTCTTCTGCCTTAGAAGTGATATCTACTACTGATTCTAAGCCAGAAGGTAAGAATTTTTTTTTGAAGAATAATAATCAAGTCTCTAAGACAAAAAGATAAGTACTTAAAATAGCTCAAACACATAAGTCAAGGCAAACCAGTTGCTAACAAAAATTAGAAAAACACTTTAGAATGATCATATTAGCTAAATCACTAAAGGTTCTAAAAGGTTGTTTCATAAACACCAAGGATAAAAAATAGGAAGAGAGATTAGATGCTAATTGATTCATGTTAAGTTCCTACCATTGACAAAAAAGAAGTCCAAGTAGCTTACAGAGTTATTGATACATGTCAGGCAAAACTTTGCAGATGATAAGATAGTATATGTGGAAAATCCTAGAAATTCAACTAAAAAGTTAGTGTTATGGATAAAATCCTGCAACCATGTTTTCATGGGTTGCAAGCTGGCAGTTGCCAATATAGAACACAGAACCTGGCAGAGGACCCAGGCCAGGTGCCAGGGTGACAGTTGAAGTGAGGGTATAAAAGGGGATCCCCAGACCCCTGACTTCATTGCTGGCTCTGATCTTCAGGGTTAAGGAGGAAAGGGTGGAAAACTGGGCCCTGGGTCATTGAAGTGTGGTTTTCGGTAGATTCTTTAGTTAGGTAGGAACAACTACCATAGCTACCCATTTCAACAGCTCATTGACAGATCCAACAACCCTTATTGAAAACAAGAGACAATGTCTATCATCAAGACATCACCATCTGGCCCAGGGCTTTGTAGCCCTGGGTCAGCAACCAAGAGTAGCAGAGTTGAGATTGCCCTCAAGGCATTCTTTACTTCTATACCATGAGAAGACCTTTCAGTATTTTCCTAAAGTAGTTTAGTAAAATTAGTTATTCAAGATCTTAGCTTACCTCACCCACTTTCCAACTCCCCTTTACCTGATCCAAATTTTTAGCAATAAGCCCTTTTAACCTTCAAGCTTAAAGATCTTTGAAGTCATTGCTTTTACCTTTACCAAAGGCCAAGTAACATAAGCAGTCAGAACAAACTATTAGCTTCAGCTGACAAACTTTATTAAACAGGTTCAGGAAGTGCCAGCCTCCTTTCTGTTGACCACAACAATGTCCAATAGAATTGTTTCCATTTCCTAGGGCAGAAGCACAGAATCCTGAGCTTAAAGGGGTCTTGGATTTACTAGTGAGAGAGTTTCATATGCCACTCATTCAGCTTAGGCGCAGGATCCTTGTTACACATACCAACTTCTACTCCTGCCTAAAGGCCCCTTGGGCTGGCCTAATACCATCAGCACTCTTCCCCTGCACTGCAGCAAGCCCCTTTGCATTACATTAATTGAAACAATAATCTTAGCAAAATAGTAGGATATAAAATAATCCCACATATACCATCAGCATTTCCATATATCACTAATAGAGTCCTGCAAGAAAAGATAGTAAGAGATACTGTAAATAGAAATTAGCTCTATCCCATTAATAGTCAAAAAATCTACTCAACCCAGGCGTGCTAATGATGTCACTCCCACCTCCCTTAGTGGGGAGGGGAGACGAGTTACCCACACGTGACAATAAGTAACAAATCAAGAATAAGGGACTGCCCTTTGGGCAGTCCAAATCAATGTAGAAACTGCCATTTGTCCATTTGAATTAGAGGTGGACCACA
>NC_058130.1:221917869-222000778 GCF_016433145.1 Gracilinanus agilis
CGTCTGGAACTAGAGGAAGAAGCATCTCCTGAGACCACAGACAGCTTATGCTCTGTATTGTCACGTGGGTAAGTTAGGCTGGCTTCCTTGGCCTAGCTGGGCCAATTCTAAACTCTGCCTATCCGGCTGTTGGGCCTTGCGGCTTACAGCTTCATTTATTTAGACCTCTAACCTCCCTCTTCTCTTTATCCCTACTTACCTTCCTGATTGTAAATAAACTCTTCAACCCGATGGTGACTTGGGTCTGATTTAATTACGGAATCAACTTGAATTGTTGATTCCTGGCGGCCACATAATTTTAATATATAGCTAATAACTAAATTTTAATTCTTACAATACTCTATTTAAAATAACCATAGAATAAAATACTTGGGGCTATACCTGCCAAAATAAACTCAGGAACTACATAAACATGTTTATAAAACATTTTATACAAATAAAGTCAGATTAAAATAAATGGAGAAATATTAATTATTCATGTTTTGGCAGAGCTGACATATTAAAAATGACACTTTTACCTAAACTAGTCTACTTATTCAATGACATCTCAAGACACCAAAAATTATTTTATCGAGTTAGAAAAAAAGAATAACAGAATTCATTTGGAAGAACAAAAGGTTAAGAATATCAAAGAAATTAATGAAAAAATATAGTTAGATTTAAACTTTATTATAAAGCAGTGGTTATTAAAACTATCTGATACTGGCTAAGAAATAAAAAAGGTTGATCAGTGGGACAGAACAGACATACAACAAACAGTAGTAAAAGATTATAGTTACCTTATGTTTGACAAAAGTAAAGAACCAAGTTTTGGAGATAAGAATTCACTATTTGCTAAAAAAAAGAAAAATGTTGGGATAACTGGAAAGTAGTCTGGCAAAAACTAGGTATAGATCAATATCTTATATCCTTTACCAAGATAAGATCAAAATGGATATATGACCTAAACATAAATGGAGATATAAGCAAATTAGAAGAACATAGAACATATTATTTATCAGATTTATCTAGAATCTATAAACAACAGATAAAGAGCATTAGAAAATGTAAAATGGATTTAAATGCAAAAGGTTTTGTATAAATAAAATGAATATAGACAAAATTAGAAGGAAAGCTGAAAATTGGGTAGGGTTATAAACAATTTCTGGAATACAGGTCTTACATATAAAATATAGAACTTTGCCAAATTTATAAGAATATGAGCTATTCCCTAATTGATAAGTGGTCAAGGGATATGAACAGACAATTTTTGGATAAAAAAAAATCAAAGCTATTTAGAGCCATATGAAAAAATACTCTAAATCATTACTGATAAGAGAAATGCAAATTAAAAAAAACCTCTGAGATATCTCAAATTGGCAAAAGTGATAAAAGGTCAAAATGGCAGACGTTGGAGAGGATGTGAAAAAATGAGGGCATTAAATAATGTTGGCAGAACTGCAAATTGATCTAACCATTTTGGAGAGAAATCTGGAATTATGCCTCAAAAATTATAAAACTGTGCATACCCTTTGACCCTGCTATACCACTATTAGGTCTATTTCCCAAGGTGATCAGGGGGAAAGGAAAAGAACCTAGATGTTCTAAAATATTTATAACAGCTTTCTTTATGATGGCAAAGAACTGGATATTGAAAGGATGCCCATCATTTAGGGAATGGCTAAACAAGTTGGGGCAAATATTATGATGGAATACCACTGGGTGGTAAGAAATTATAAGTTGATTAATTTTTTTACAAACCTATAAATGAATAGAACCCTTAAGAGAAAATTAAATACAGCAACAGAAATATTATTTGAAAAATAACTAAGAATGGTCACCTCAAGAGAAAGGACTGATAAATAGATACATAACATAGTTATATATATATATATATATATATATATATATATACATATATATGTGTATATATATATATATATATATATATATATATACATTTATATTTTTTGTTGTCTGCTGGCCTTTATGTCATCTATGGCTTCCACAAAACCCAAAAAAATTCCCAATTAATTTCTCCTACTATATTTCTTATATTGAAATCTTGATGTGGAAAGATGAGACATGGAAGGGATACCTGTAGTTTTTAAAAACTATTATAGACAAAGTTTCTTTTTAAAAATATATTTGTTTCTTTGTTACATGAAAGTTCCCATTTATCTCCTTCCCTCCCTCCCCAAGCTGCACTAGAGAATTGAAGGACTCAGTGAAGACTGAAGCATTTATTTTCATTTTATTCTTCTTGCCCCTCACCCCATATGACTATCATAGAAATATGTTTTACATTAATTCATATATAAAGTGAGTATCATCTTTCTTGCCTCCTCAGTTGGTGAGAGGGGAGTGGAGAAAGAGAATTTTGTGATAATTTAAAATTCCATGAGTTCCAGGTAAGAAAATCATTTTGTTGATTAGGCTAGCAATAACCAATAAATTAACTGATCAGTGATCTCTCTTGGTGACCAAAGACCAAGAAATTCGGCCTTATGCATCATTAAATATAATTTTGGAATCTTGTTATTCAGCTTTCCCCTAGACAGCCCAAGACATCTCTAACTGGTGAATAGCTAATGAGGAAGTAGTCCAACATTCTCTCAGTCCCTCCTCAATTCCTTGATTGATGATGGAAAATCACATGCCCAGTCCTAGGATTCTAATGTCTAGAAGGAGAAATCAGGTCCCACTCATTTAAGAGTGACATTGTCCTTTCATCCCAACTCAGGACTTAAGGACTTTCCTATTATTTGTAGACACATCTGGCCTGAGCAGATTCTTATTTACTGGGCAGGATAGAACCCACAATCTCACTTTTAAATTACCCTAAAATAGAAGATGCTCTAGGATAGGAGATGTCAAAAGCATTCCTTGTACTTGTTAGAACAAAGAAATGAGGAAAGAGGTTTGAAGGATAGATATGAGCCTCAATACAAAGCTAGAAATTAGAAATGTCATATCTACAGAGCAAAAGGAGCAGAACCAGGAAAACATTGTACACAGAGACTGATACATTATGGACAATCAAATGTAATAGACTTTTCTACTAGCAGCAATGCAATGACTCAGGGCCATCCAAAGGAATTTAGGAGAAAGAAGGCTATCCACATCCAGAGAAAGAACTGTGGGAGCAGAAATGCAGAAGAAAAACATATGGTCAATCATGTAGTTCAAGAGGGATATGATTGGGGTTTTGATGTTAAAAGATCACTCTACTGAAAATAAGAATAATATGGAAATAGTTTTGAACAATGATACATGTATAACCTAGTGGCACTGCTTGTCAGATTCGGGAGGGGGGTAGAAAAGAGCAGGGGGTGGGCAGGAATCATGAATCATATAACCATGGAAAAATAGTCTAAATAAAAAAAATTTAAAGAAATAATATCATGTCAAAAAATAGATCCTCTCAGTTTGGAACTGAAAATAAATTTTAAATTAATAATTAAAAGAAACATTTTAAGTGCACTGAATTTAACTACCATTCTGGAAAAGAACTAAATGAATTGAACTATTGTATTTCATTTCTGATGAGAAATGAAGTGAGATAAATTTGTATTGTCAGGGAGACATTCTAAGGAGGATTTCTGAGGGGAATTAAGAATCTAACTGCCATTCTGAAAAAACAGAAATTATTTGGAGCTGTTGAGGACCCCATGGCCTTTCTCACAGCATATACAATGCTTAAATATTTATTCTGTGTCTTTATATTATATATTATTGTTAATAAATTACATTGTTAGTAATGTTGATATTTTTCTTAAACTGAGTTTGAGGACTGTATCTGAGAACGTAGCTTGCTTATGGTAAAGGGATTTTATGAGAGTGAGCAGGCTCAAAACTAATTAAAGTGAGACTTTTCATTTTTATGTAATTTTTGAAGTAATTTCTAATCATCCTTGCTAGACTGAATTCCATGAAAGAAGTCATTTATAAGGTAAGTAACTATATAGAAATACTATGGAATGAAGATTGTGTGTTTATCCTCAAGAGGACCTGAAAGATATTTCTCTCCTTGTGCATCATGTACACATCTTATAATCATCTTGTCTAGGGAACACATCCTATGAATAAATGGAATATTATTATTCCATTAAAAACAATATGTTCTTGTCTCCTTATCTTATTACCCCTAATCCTTTACCAAAATTCCAACCTATGATTTCTCCTATTCATCCCTCTTCTCTCTTATTTGCAGCTGAAAGTACACTGTAATGACTGGGTCCTCTCTATGTGTGCTATATGTAATGGGATCAAATAGGTGAGTCCATCCAGCCCTGATCTATAGGACTTGAGCATTTTCAGTGGGCCATATGTGTTAGGGAACTTCATTCTTGTCTGGGATCTCCCCAAAAGGGAAATGAGTAGAGATACTCAATGTACAATGTAAATGAGGTATTGGACAGCTAATTATTTGGCTAAAAGTAGCAAGAGTAATTAGAGCAAACAGGTGAGTCCACCTAATCTGTGTAACCATGGTCCACTTCCAGTGGGCCAGTGCTCACACTGAAGTGTTTAATCCTTTGAGATGATGTAGCAAACCATCTGTCCTCTTTTGGCCATCTCTCCTAACCCTATGACAGCTGAGGTTTGAGACTGTACCAAAGCGAGGTCAGCTTCTGTATACCATTTCTTTCTTCCTACTGGAGTGCCATGTAACTCTCTGACACTGTCTGTCTGTCTGTCTGTCTGTCTGAGCTGTTGATTCCTCTCTATGAAGATTCTTTTTTTTTTTCTCTTGAAGGCAGGTCAAATCCAAGGCCATATTTTGTGATGTAAGAGAAGTTTATCTTACTCTTTCTTCTTTCTCATTGTGGTACTCTGCCTTCTTCCTTTTAGTTACCAGTAGTTTTACTCTCTTTTTACCCTTTGCCCATCAAATACTGGCCTTGGAAAATAACTTGTCAACTTATTAACACTGATATATGACTACTAAGATAATGAGGAGGGCAGCAGCTAGATGACACAATCAATAGAGCACTTGGCTTGGAATCAGGAAGACTCAACTCATCTTCATGAATTCAAATCTAGTCTCAGACACTTACTTGCTATGTGACCCTAGACAAGTCATTAAATCCCATTTGCCTCAGTTTCCTCATCTGTAAAAGAGCTAGAAAAGAAAATAGCACTCCAGTATCTTTGCCAAGAAAACCCCAAAATGGGCCAAGAGTCAGACACAAATGAAATCCACAGAACAACAATTTGCATCCAGAGCCATTGTACAGTCATAGTTTTCATCTCACCAACTCTCAGTGGGGTCCAGATTAGACAAACCTGATTAACAACAAGAATTAGATAAACAGAGACCTTTTCTGGAACTACTTGTATTTTCATTACAAAGGATTAAGGCAATTAGATGGATCAAGAAATAGAGCACTAGGCCTAGAATCAAGAGGGCCTAAATTCAAATCCAGCCTCAGACACTTACTAGTTGTGAGACCCTGGGCAAGTCACTTAAACCTGTTTACCTCCATTTCTTCATATGTAAATTGAGCTGGAAAAGGAAATGGCAAACCACTCTAGTACCTTTGCTGAGAAAACCCCAAATTGGGTCATGAAGAGTCAGATGTGCCTGAAAGGACCAAACAATAACAACAAAGGATTAACTCAAAGGAACTGATTTTTCATGGGTATTAAGAAATTATCTAGTCCCTCTCCTGAATCTAACTTACAAAAAGAAACAGTATGGTTTAATGGCCATTAAACTTGTACTTAGAAGATAAGGGTTTGAATCCTCATCTGCCACTTTCTAGATAAGTGACCGTAATTCATCATGTTTTTTTGAGCCTCAGTTTCCTTATCTGTAAAATAATGAATTTAGGTCACTAAAGTACCTTCTAGGTCTATCGTTCTATGCTTCACTCCCAGTGATTCTTGAAGAGGCTTCAATAATGTTAGAAATTATTTGAGCAAAAAATTGGATGAGTTGTAGATTTAGTCTAAACCCTCTTACTATCAAAATTGCTAGTTGAGTTTTATGAGGGGTGGAGGAGAGTATCCCTTTGGATCTGTTGTCTGATAACAGCATTAGAAATTCGTAAGTCTGCAGTTATGACCAATTCAATTAATCTTTGTAATTGGAATATAGATACATTTTTTCTTCTCAAATAGAATCAGTTTATTTTCTTCTTTTTGGTCTTGGCTTGCATTTTCATCAATATAGGGAGGAAACTTCCTCTGCCAGTGAAGATTTATATGTTCTCTGCTACTTGCATATTAAAGAATTATCTGGGCACTGAGAGGCAAATGACTTACCCAGGGTCACAAAACCAGTATATGGCAGAGAAGAGACTGCATCAAGGTGCATCTCAGGTAAAAATCATTTTCCATTGGGATAAGACAAAGAATATGTTACCCCCAAAGCCTATGCCAGTGAGAATTCTGGCATTTTGATAATAAACTTAAGGAACTTAAAGTAGAAGTCTTAAGATGATTTAGCATTTATATTTATTCACTATTTGTGGGTTTGGAAAGAAGCACCTCATGAATACATTTGATTTGGGAGCATCGAGTAGTAATAAGAAAGATGATGTCAGAGAATTATTGCATTGGATACCATCTGTCTTTGTGCTGTTAGGAATAAGAACCATCTGATTACTAAAAAGTGATTTTGGTATGTTGGGTTGTTAGTAGACACATAGTTTGAGTAGGTCACCCTATGATAACAATGCTAAGTGATTGTCCAAAATTGAGGTAAGGGATCTCTTTATGTATTCAGACAATGCTTGTGGTATTCAGTTCAGAAGTATAAAAAGGTTTTAAAAATAGAGTGCCTGCTCACTTTAGAAGAATTTGAATATAACAAGTAGGTCATAATATGATGAGAAATGATAGTTCAAGTCCAAAGCTGAAACCAGAAAGAAGGTGTATTTTTCTTCCTTGTCACTTACTAGACCTTTCCCAAGATGAATCAGAAAAGACACTTGAGAAGTGTCCTGTGAAATGAGACACCATTTCTATATTCCCTTGGTCTCTTCATGATACTCAGTGGTAGTTTATTTGGAAGGAGTATCCCCAGAATTCAGGATGTGAAGGACTTGAGGACTGCTTCAAGTAAAGGTAAAACTCCCCAGAAGGCAATGGGGGATTTTCCAAGTGTCCGTTTAGGTTTTGTTGTTTGTTTTTTAGGTGTAGAGAGAGAAGAGAAGAGAAACAGTAGCCTGACATCAAGATAATTCACAGACCTGCATTATGGAGATCATATAATCATGTCTATAACTCTCCATTGCTCCTGGACACACTCATTCATCAGAGGCTTGTATCAGTCATCTGGCCAGGATGCTGTAGTAACTGCTTTCTCCTGTCTATGGCACTGAGGATCTTCTTTCTTGGGCCCAGTTGCATTTGTATGCTCTGGAGGTCCTCATCTGAGCAAAGTAGGAGGGCTTCTAGATCTATTTGTTCCCTCATGAAGATGGGGATGAATTCACTTAGGTTTTGAGACATCAAAAACAATTCAAGGGGAGTAATATCTGCTTCATCTTCCTCCCATTCCACTTCATTCTCATTCCAAGGCATATCATCTTCATCCTCTTCTTCTATCTCTGCTTCTGGGTCAGTTTCCTCAGGATCCCCTGATCCTCCTCGCTGGAGTAATCCTGAAACTATATTAAACTCTACCTCTCTCTTGCTGCCTGAGATATCTTCCAGGGCTGTATTTCTTCTAAACACCATATTGCCAAGACCAGGACGGTTGAAAATGGATTCTTGTTGCACATCTCTGTTTTCATCTTCTGTGAGCTGTAATTTGTCTTTGAAACCATTTTCAAATGACTCTTCCTCATCTTCCTGGAAGACTTCCATCACATTTCGCTGCCCACTCCTGCTCTCCTTCTCTGTTCCTTTCCCCAACTGTTCTTCTTCTGTGTTCCTGTTCTTCTTAGACTTTATCTTGAAGGTATCTTTCAGACCCTTGGAGAATGTCCCAAATGCAGTGGGAATGGAGGAATTTGAAGAACTGGAAAAAGTGCCCTTGGAAGAAGTTAGAGTCCCAGCCTTCTCCTTCTTGAATGTGCGATTCATTTTATTCTGATGCTTATTTTGAAGCTTTTCACAATCTTTAATCTGTTTCTTGGCATTTCTTTGGGCCTGTTCCTTCTGCCTAGCAACCCTTTTGGGATTCAGGATATTCTGGTCCCTGGCAGCTTTGTCTAGGATGTCAACACATTCATTCTGCTCTCTGCTGGCAGCAGCATCTAGTGGAGATTGTAGGTCATTGTCCAGGGCAAATATATTGGCACCAAAGTTGATCAAAAACGAGACACAGTGAGTGTATCCGTTGGAGGCTGCACAATGGAGAGGAGTATTTCCCCAGATGTCACATTTATCAGGATCTCCCCTAGAAGAGAAAGTACAGGAAACACATACATTAGTGACTTGTCATCATTCAAGTTCCCATTAATTCATTCAGTACCTATTATATATCAGGAACTGTCCAAAGTATGAAGAATGCAAAAAAAAACCCCAAAAACCCAAACCCCAAAATCTAAAATAGTACTTGACCTCAACAAGCTTATGTTCTATTGGTGATAAACAGAATGAACACAGAACAGCAGACATAAAATAGATACAAAGTACTTTCTATTTTTTTTTAAACCCTTACCTTCCATCTTGGAGTCAATAATGTGTATTGGCTCCAAGGCAGAAGAGTGGTAAGGGTAGGCAATGGGGGTCAAGAGACTTGCCCAGGGTCACACAGCTGGGAAGTGTCTGAGGCTGGATTTGAACCTAGGACCTTCTGTCTCTAGGCCTGGCTCTCAATCCACTGAGCTACCCAGCTGCCCCCTACAAAGTACTTTCTAGGAGGAGAGGGAACTAACTCTTGTGGAGATTGCCTGGACAGTGGCACTTGAATTGAAATTTGAAAGAAGCTCTGGATTTAGGGAATCTATGAGGCAGAGGTGAAGAGGATACATTTCAGACTTGGGAGCAAATATTAATGCAAAGACATTGAGGTAAAAGATAGAATGTCATGCAATGAGAACAACAAAATTTTAAACAAAAAAAGTTTGACTGTAATTAAGAGCATGTAAATGAGTACTATTATAAACCTTGGAAGGAAGATAAGACAGATTATCTTTAACAAACAAAGAAATTTTATTTTATTCTCTTCTAGAGTCAAGAGGAAGCCATTTGAATTTCTTTCTTTTTTTTTTTTTTTTTAATCTTACCTTCCATCTTGGAGTCAATACTGTGTATTGGCTCCAAGGCAGAAGAGTGGTAAGGGCTAAGCAATGGGGGTTAAGTGACTTGCCCAGGGTCACACAGCTCAGAAGTATCTGAGGCCAGATTTGAACCTAGGACCTCCTGTCTCTAGGCGTGGCTCTCAATCCACTGAGCTACCCAGCTGCCCCCCATTGGAATTTCTTGAGGGACACAATCAGAACTGTGCTTTAGGAATATCAATTTGATGTCCATGTGGAAAATAGATTGGAAAGGAAGAAAGACTGGAAGTTGGAAAACTCACATAGGAGGCTATTGAAATAAGTTAGGCAAGAGGCGATAAGGACATAAACTAGGGTAATGGCTCTAAGACTAAGGAGAAAGAGAGATTTAATGGCAATAGCATTGGCAAAACTTAGTAAAACTAGTTAAATATGAGAATAGAGAAAGAGGGAAAAAGTCCAGGAGAGATAATTCTAGGATTGAGAACTGGATAGTGAAATGGATAATGTTATCTGTACAGAAATAAAGGAACTTAGAAAGAGGCCTGGATTAGGAGAAAATTATGAGTTCTATTTTAGGTGTGTAAAGGTTGAGGTAGCTCGTGATATGGGATTAGGGTTCAAGAGTTAGATCTGTAAGTTGTTTGCACAGAGGTGGTAGCTGAATACAGATGAACTAATGATATTTTTGAGAGAAACTGTAAAGAAGAGGGCCCCAGAGAACAGCTCTGCATAGTTGGTGGGACATTAATGATAACCCAGAAAAGAAGACAGAAGTAGCAGCCTTGTAAGAAGCTTAGGGGAAATAAAATAAAGTAATTTCCAAAACCCAAGTAGGAAAGAGTGGTCAATATTGTTAAAGAGTGAGGGGTCAAAAAAGATGAGGACTGAGAAAATATCATTAAATATGTTAATGAATAAATCATTGATAACCTTGGAAAAATAGTTTAACGATTAATGAAATAAGAAATGAGATATTTGTTGTACTATGGTTGAGAAGTATGAAAAAAATGAGGCTATTGTGTGTAGACAACTATGAAGGGAGAAGACATAAGATAGTAGTTTGAAGGTAGAGGAGGATCTTTTTGAAAGGTTGGGGGAGATCTGGGCATGTTTGTAAGTGGTAAAAGAAGAGTCACCGAATGAAGGAGAAATTGAAAACTAGAGATGGGATGCTAATTGAAGGGATATAATCCCAGAAGAAACAGGAGGGAATAGAATCAGGGGTATGAGTAGAAGAAATGGTATTGTCCAGGAGAAAAGCCAGCTTTTCTTCTCAGACAGAAGCAAATATCTATAGCCATAGGGGAAAATGCTATAAATCAATATTGATAAGAGAAATTAAAATTAAAACAACTCTGAAGGACCACCTCACACATATCAGTTTAGTTAATATAACAGAAGAGGAAAATGAGAAATATTGGGGGGAATGTGGGAAAATTTGGACACTAATGCACTATCAGGGGAGTTGGGAACTAATTCAATCATTCTAAAGAGCAATTTGGACATATGCCCAAAGGGCTATAAAACTCTGCATACCTTTTTTCTTTTCTTTTAAATTTTATTTTATTTAAAATTTTTTTCCATTGTTACATGATTCTTGTTGTAGCCCTCCCCTTTTCACTCCCCCCTCCCAAAGTTGACAAACAATTTAACTGGGTTATACATACATTATCACTCAAAATCTATTTCCATATTATTCATTTTTGTAATGGAGTAATCTTTTAAAACCAAACCCAAAATCATATACCCACATAAACAAATGACAAATCATGTTTTCTTCTGGATTTACTCCCACAATTCTTTTTCTAGATGCAGAGAGTATTCTTTCTCATAAGTCCATTAGAATTATCCTGGATTGTTTTTACTAGGAAAGTCGATCACATTTGATCATCCCACATTGTTTCAGTTACTGTTTATAATGTTCTCCTGGTTCTGCTTACTTCACTCCACATCAGGTCATGTAGGTCTTTCTATTTCTTATATAAATCAAGTAGTTGATCATTCCTTATATCACAGTAGTATTCCATCACTATCATATACCACAATTTGTTTAGCCATTCCGAATCAAGTGACATCCCCTCATTTTCCAATTTCTTGCAACCACAAAAATTGAGGTATAAAAACTTTTGTACAAACAGAACCTTTCTAATTTTTTTTTCTCTCTTTGGGATACAAACCTAGTAGTGGTATTGGTGGATCAAAGGACATGCATTCTTTTAAAGCCCTTTGGGAATAATTCCAAATTGCCTTCCAGAATGATTGGATGAATTCACAACTCCACCAGCAGTGTATTTGTGTCCCAATTTTGCCACATCTCCTTGAACATTTATTATTTTCCTTTACTGCCGTATTGGCCACTCTGCTAGGTATAAGGTGGTACTTCAGAATTGTTTTGATTTGCATTTCTCTAACCAGGAGGGATTTAGAATGTTTTTTCATATGATTATTGATAGTTTTGATTTCTTCATCTGAAATCTGCCCATTCATGTCCTTTGACCATTTGTCAATTAGGTAATGATTTGATTTCTTATAGATTTGATTTAGTTCTTTGTATATTTGAGAAATTAGACCACTGTCAGAGAATTTTGTTATAAACTTTTTTCCCAGTCTGTTGCTTCCCTTCCAGACTGTTTTGATGATCACTGCTTTGTAGTACAGTTTAAGAACTGGTACTGCTAGGCCACTATCCTTCACATTTTTTTCATTAATTCTCTTGATATTCTTGATCTTTTATTCTTCCAAATGAATTTTATTATTATTGTTCAAATTGTATAAAATATTTTTGTTAGTTCAATAGGTATGGCACTGAATAAATTAATTTAGATAGGATTGTCATTTTTATTATATTAGCTCATCCTATCCATGAGTAATTAATGTTTTTCTTATTGTTTAGATCTAGTTTTATGTGGAAAGTGGAATAACATTTCATTGTTATTTTTATTAGCAACATGTTTTTTTTTAAATTTAGAATATTTTTCCATGGTTACATGATTCCACCTCCCCCCAAAGCTGACAAGCAGTTCCACTGGGTTAGACATGTATCATTGTTCAAAACCTATTTCCATGTTATGCATACTTTCAGTGGAGTGATCCTTTAATATAAAAACCCTGATCATATCCTTATCAAACTATGTGATATGTTTTCCTTCTGCATTTCTGCTCCTACAGTTCTTTCTCTGGATGTAGATAGTGTTCTCAATAGACTGGCAGAACCCATCAGCTGTCCAGAGGATTTATCCTGGAGGACAGACTGGGCCAGTCTTGAGGAAGAAACTTGTCTCTCTCAGTCTAAAGACTTTTGCGATCATTCATTAATTAGCTTAGATTAGCAGCATAGTCAAGAAGAAGAAGAGCTGAGGGAGCTTTCAGACCCGGCATTTGGCCTTTGCCAAATGCCAAAAGGACCCTTCAACTGTCCCTGTGTTCATTAACTTAGGGCATCCCTGTTTCCCTCTTTCCCAATCCTTCCCTGATTACTAATTTATTAAATCTTTTCCTGAGTTTATATACCAACGCAGTCAGATAAAATCTTTAGAGATATAAAGGGGAGGTTGAGGGTGTAGAGGAGGGCTAACGGGGAGCATCTCTAAATAGGCTTCAGTGAGGTCAAACCTGAAGCCATTCAATATTGCTGCTTCCCTGATAGGACCTGGATCAGAAAGGACATCAAGGGGTGCCAGGCATTTCGCTAAGTCCTGGCCAAACGCCAATACTTTACCCCATAGGTGTCTCTATCTGAATACAGAGTCCTGTTCGTCCCTGTTCTCAGTTTCATCCCAGGGACTAACCCTTTGTGGCCCTCTAGTTAGAAGGGAGGGTAACTCAGCTAGCCTGGTCACACACACTCTGACTAGCTAGTTATCTAATATCTTTTAGGATTACCTTATTTCCCCTTTAACATCTGGACTGGTAGGCCCCCATCCTTCACATTTTTTTTCATAATTTCCCTTGATATTTTTGATATCTTGTTCTTCCAGATGAAATTTATTATAATTTTTCTAATTCTATAAAAAAAGTTTTGGTAGTTTGATAGGTATGGCACTGAATAAGAAAATTAATTTGGGTAGGATTGTCATTTTTATTATATTAGCTTATCCTACCCATGAGCAATTAATGTTTTTCTAGTCATTTAGATCTAGTCTTAATTGTGTGAAAAGTGTAGTTGTGTTCATATAATTCTTGTGTTTGTCTTGGTAGATAAATTCCTAAATAATTTATATTGTCTAGAGCAGTGATGGGCAAATTTTTAAAGAAATTAAAGGAGAGGAAATGCTCATCTGTCAGACTGTTTCTAAGGCAACTCTTTCAAAGTTTCATTGTATTGTATCCTACTCATTGTATTCATCAGATTGGGAATAATGGCAGCTGGATAGAACATTTCAGGGGGCTGTATCTGGCCCTCGGGCTGTAGTTTGCCCATCACTGGTCTAGAGTGATTTTAAATGGAGTTTCTCTAACTTCTGCTACTGAATTTTGTTGGAAATATATAGAAATGCTTATCATTTATGTGGGTATATCTTGTACCCAGCAATATTGCTAATGTTTTAAATTATTTCCACTAGTCTTTTAGTTGATTTTTTCTAGGATTCTTTAAGTAGACCATCATATCATCTACAGAGTGATAGTTTAGTTTCCTAATTGCCTACTTTAATCTCTTCAATTTCTTTTTCTTCTCTAATTGCTACTGCTAGCATTTCTAGTACAATATTAAATAATAGAGATGATAATGGGCATCCTTGCTTCATTCTTGATCTTATCAGCAGGGCTTCTAACTTGTCCCTATTACAGATGATACCTGCTGATGGTTTTAAATACATAGTTTATTATTTTGAGGAATGGCCCTTCTATTCCTATACTTTCTGGTGTAGTATTTTATCAAAGGTGTTGTATTTTGTCAAAGGCTTTTTCTGCATCTATTGAGATAATCATGTGATCTCTGTTGGTTTGGTTATTGATATTGTCAATTATGTGGATGGTTTTCCTAATATTAAACCAGCCCTGCATTCCTGGTATAAACCCCACCTGGTCATAGTGGATAATCCTCCTGATAACTTGATGTAGTCTTTTTTTCAAGTATCTTGTTTAAGATTTTTGCATCTATGTTCATTAAGGAGATCTGTAGTTTTTGGTCTGATTGCCTTTAGAATCAATACCATATTTGTGTCATAAAAAGAATCTGGTAAGACTCTTTATTGCTTATTTTGTCAAATAATTTGTATAGTATTGGGATTAGTTGTTCTTTAAATGTTTGATAGAATTCACTTGTGAGTCCATCTGGATTTTTTCTTAGGGAGTTCTTTGATGGCTTGTTCAATTTCTTTTTCTGAGATGGGATTATCTAAGTATTCTATTTCCTCTTTTGTTAATCTAGGCAATTTATATTTTTGTAAATATTCACCCATTTCACCTAGATTGTCATATTTATTGCCATATAATTGGGCAAAATAGTTCTTACTAATTACCTTAATTTTCTCTTCATTAGAGGTGAGATCACCCTTTTCATCTTTGATACTGTTAAATCTTCTCTCTTTTTTAAAATTAGATTAACCAGTACTTTATCTATTTTGTTTTTCCAAAGTACCAGCTCCTACTCTTATTTATTAGTTCAACAGTTCTTTTATGTTCACTTTTATTAATTTCTCCTTTAATTTTTAGGATTTCCAATTTAGTTTTTATCTGGGAATTTTTAATTTGTTCTTTTTCTAAATTTTTAAGTTGATCTCTTCCTCTCTATTTTGTTGCTATAGGCACTCAAAGATATAAATTTTCCCGAGTACTGCTTTGGATATATCCCATAGGTTTTGATATGGCATCTCCTCAATGTCATTCTCTTTACTGAAGTCCTCAATTATTTCTGTGATTTCTTTTTTGACCCAAAAGTTTTGAAGAATTAGATTATTTAGTTTCCAATTAATTTTAAGTTTGCTTCTCCATGAACCCTTGTTAAGTATAATTTTATCATATTATGACCTAGGAAAGTTGTATTCATTATTTCTGCTTTTCTACATTTGTTTGCAATATTTCTATGCCCTAGTACATGGTCAATCTTTGAATATGTACCATGTTCTGCTGAGAAGAAGGTATATTCCTTTTTATTACTATTCAGTTTTCTCCAGATAGCTATTCATTCCAATTTTTCTAACATTTCATTCTCTGTGTAAAGTGTTTGTAATTGTGTACATATAATTTCTGTGTTTGTCTTACAGATAGATTCCCAAATAGTTTATATTTTCTATAGTGATTTTAAATGGCTTTGCATACGTTTTAATCTAGCAATACTAGTACTAGATATGTATTCCAAAGAGATTTTTTAAAAAAGTGGGGTGGGGCAGCATATATGTACAAAAGTATTTATAGCTACACTTTTTGTGGTGGCAAAGAATTGCAAATTGAGAGAATGTTCATCAACTGGGAAATGGCTAAACAAGTTGTGGCATGTGATTGTAATGTAATACTATTGTGCTATAAAAAATAATGAGCAGGATGACTTCAGAAAAAGCTGGAAAGAATTACATGTCCCCAACTGACGAATGGTCAAGGGACATGAATAGGCAGTTTTCACGTGATGAAATAAAAACTATCAATAAACACATGAAAAAATGTTCTAAATCCCTCCTGATTAGAGAAATGCAAATTAAAACAATTCTGAGGTACCACCTCACACCTAGCAGATTGGCCAATATGACAGCAAGTGATAAATGTTAGAGGGGGATGTGGCAAAATTGGGACACTAATACAGCTAGTGGAGTTGTGAATTGGTCTAATCAGACTGGAGGGCAATTTGGAACTATGTGCAAAGGGCTTTAAAAGACTGCCTGCCCTTTGATCCAGCCATACCACTGCTGGGTTTGTACCCTAAAGAGAAAATGGGAAGAAGACTTGTACAAAAATATTTATAGCTTTGCTCTTTGTGGTGGCAAAAAATTGGAAAATGAGAGGGACATGGAAAACCATGTCCCTCAATTGGGGAATGGTTGAATAAATTGTGGTATATGTTGGTGATGGAATATTATTGTGCTGAAAGGAATAAAGACCTGGAAGAAGTCCATGTCAACTGTAAAGACATCCAGGAATTGATGCAGAGTGAAAGGAGCAGAACCAGGAGAACATTTTACACAGAGACTGATATATTATGGCACAATCAAATGTAATAGATTTTCTGCCAGCAGCAATGCAATGACCCAGGACAATCCAGAGGAAGTTGTGAGAAAGAATGCTATGCACTTCCAGAGAAAGAACTGTGGAACCAGAAATGCATTAGAAAAATATATATGAGGGGGCAGCTGGGTAGCTCAGTGGATTGAGAGCCAGGCCTAGAGATGGGAGGTCCTAGGCTTAAATCTGGCCTCAGACACTTCCCAGCTGTGTGACCCTGGGCAAGTCACTTGACCCCCATTGCCCACCCTTACCACTCTTCTGCCTTGGAGCCAATACACAGTATTGACTCCAAGACGGAAGGTAAGGGTTTTATTTAAAAAAAAAAAATATATATATATATATATATGTGTGTGTGTGTGTGTGTATGTATGTATGTATGTATGTATAATCAATCATGTAGTTCGATAGGGATGTGATTAGGATTTGGATGTTAAAAGATCACTCTACTGCAAATATGAATAACATAGAAATGGGTTTTGAACAATGATACATGTNTGTGTGTGTGTGTGTGTATGTATGTATGTATGTATGTATAATCAATCATGTAGTTCGATAGGGATGTGATTAGGATTTGGATGTTAAAAGATCACTCTACTGCAAATATGAATAACATAGAAATGGGTTTTGAACAATGATACATGTATAACCCAGTGGAACTATTTGTTGGCTTTGGGAGGGTGGAAGAGGGAGTGGATCACGGATTATGTAACCATGGCAAAATATTCTAAAAAGACTTATATGAATTGATTCAAAGAGAAGTGAGCAGAACCAGAAGAACAGTATAAACAGTAGTAGCAATATTGTATAATGATCAACTGAAATGGTCTGGCTTTTCTGGGCAATACAATGATTCAAGACAACTCCAAAGAACTGATAATGAAAATGTCTATCCATCTTCAGAGAAAGAACTGATGGAATCTGTTGATGCATAGTATTTTTCATTTTATTTTCTTTATGGATTTTTTAAAATGTGTCTGCTTTCACAACATGACTAATATAGAAATATGTTTTGCATGATACCACATGTATAACTTATATCAAAGTACTTACCATCTCAGAGAGGGGAGAGGAGGGAGATGAGGGAGAGAGAGAATTTGAAACTCAAAATTTTAGAAAATGAATGTTTAAAATTATTTTTACATGTAATTGAGGTTAAAAATGAAACATTTTAAAAAAGAGAGAAAAAAGATTATAGCAAAGAAAGAGAAAATGGAGAATGACATGAAAGTGATTTGAAGTATAGATCTATAGAGAAGAGGGAACTAAATTATGGTGGATAGCCCCAATTTCTTCAATGATATTCAGGAAAATAGACAATCATGAAATTAGGTTGATAGGGGTAAGTATTGTTGTGACTGGAGGGCTCCAGAGACCTTTAAACTTGTGCCAAAATACCATCTTTCAAATGTAAAAGCCAATACAAAACAGGAAGAAGTGAAGCTATGAAAATTTGATGAGAAAAAAAAATCAGATTGCTTAGAAATATAAGCAAAAATAAGTGGAAAGGGCACTAGTTGTCATGGCTCCCATAAATGAATTTAAAAAGCATTTCTTAATCACTTATTATGTGCCAGGCAAAAAAGTGGCAGTATTCCTAAGGCTTAGAATAAGCTTAATTTGCTGAAGAAAGTTCAAGTCAACCAAAATGGGTTGAGTTTTGAAAAAACAAATCCCTATATTAAGGGAGAGAAAAAGAGGATGATAAAAGGTACAGAATTATTGCTTGGGTTGGAAGTTGGTGGGATGGCAGGGGAAAGTAGAGTGCTCATTTCTTATTGTGTTAGTTTTCTTTGCTAAGGAGAATCATCTTTGAACTGTAAACAATAGAACAAAAATGGCCAAAGGGAATACTCAAGTAAGGAGTGAGTAAAAGGGCATCTCACCACCCTTGATCAATTTAGACTGCCTTACCCAGCTGAACTGTATCCTGAAGTACTCAAAGAACTGGTAGATATGATGGCTAGCCCACTCTTTGGGATATTTACAATATAATAGGAAATGGGAGGGGCACTGCAGTGCCAGAGAAGGCTAAATTTTCAGAAGAAAAAAAGGAAATAAATTCTTCAGTGAGCACTGACTCCTGAGAAAATTGAAGATGAATCATTTAAAGAAACTGTTAGTGAATAGCTAACCAAGGAAGTGATGATTTCAAAGATCCAGCAAAGCTTTGTCAGAGATAGATCATGCCAAACGAATCTTATTTCCTTTTATGACAGGTAAATGCAATGCCTATACTTTATCCAAATTTTAGAGAAATATTTGATAAAGTATTACATACTATTCTTTCAAGAAAGATAGAGAGATGTGGGATAGATGGTCATAGAGTTAGATTCTGAACTGGTTGAAAAGCCACACATGCTTATAAGCAGTAGGCAAGAATCCAATGAATAAGAAAAGATTTTAAAAATGGTCATTAATGGTTCAATGAAAAAAGAAATTTGGCAGGAGGTCTCTATAGCAGGGATCCAGGTATCTAAATGGCTATGGCCCTGTGATATTTAACAATTTCAATGATGGCTTGGATAAAGGTATAAATGGTGTAACCATCAAATTTTAAATATCACAAAAATTGAGAGGGAGAGCAACTATACTGTATGACAGAGTTGGAATCCAAAATGATTCTTCTCCTAGAGGAGTCTAGAGTCTAGTGCAGGGGTCGGCAACCTTTTTGACTGTGAGAGCCGTAAACGCCACATTTTTTTAAAATGTAATTTCGTGAGAGCCGTACAGTGTTCACAGTGCATGCTCCTGTAACAGCACCTGAAAAAAAATTGACTTTATGGCTCCTGCAGAAAGAGCCATATCTGGCCCTCAAAAGAGCCAGATATGGCTCGAGAGCCATACGTTGTCGACCCCTGGTCTAGAGCATCGGGCCAAAAAAATATAGTTTTACACTTAAGTAGAAAAAAATCAAACCTGTCCTGTCCAATTCAGTTCATCGGAAATATAGAATACCAATTCTGGAAAGATAGATTAGTAGGCAGACCGAAAAGGTCCTTAAAAACCCAAATGAGGAGTTTAAATTTTATCTTTGAGGCTAGAGACATGATCAGACTACACTTTTGAAGGATATCTTTTGGAGTCCTCTTATTATCTGAAGTATATCTACTTCATCTTCCAAAAGGCTATGAAACCAAGAGGAATAATGTATATAAAGTTTACCTAAACTTCAGCAAAGCTTTTTATAAATTATTTCATACTATTCTTATGGAAGAAGTGGAGAGATATAGGCTCAATAATAATACAGTTTGAAAGATTTGGTACTAGTTGAAAAAAAAAAAAGCAGTAGTTAATGGTTTAATGACAACTTAGCTAAAGATTTTCACTGAAATGTTCCAGGGGCCTGTTCATGGCCCTATATTATTTCTAACATTTCTGTCAATGACTTAGATAAGGGAATAGATGGCATGTTCATCAAGTGTGTCATCCAGTGTGTTAGCTATCCTTTTCAGTTTTGTAGCATCTAAAGAGTCAGGATCCCAAAAGGTTTCAACATGTTAGAACTGTGGTGGCAAACCTATGGCCCATGTGCCAGAGGGGGCCCTCTGAGTCCTCTCTGTGGGTACACATGTCATTGCCCCAGTATAGAGTTCACCAGAGTTTGTTCCTAGAAAGTCAGAGGGACACAGGGCAGGGCTGTTACCCTCCCCCTTGCCTGAGGACATTTCTCACATCATTCACCCCTCTAAAAGGTTTGCCATCTGACATGATTGGGGATGTAGACTCTAAGCAATCACCCTAATGCAAATATTAATAATATGGAAATAGGTCTTGATCAATGACATATGTAAAATCCAGTGGAATTATTTATTGGCTACAGGGGTGTGTGTGTGTGGGGGAAGAACATGAATCATGTAACCATGGAAAAATATTCTAAATAATTAATTAAATAAAAATTTTCAATTCAAAAATAATAAAAGGTTCTCCATCACTGGGTTAGAACATTGTGTTGATCCGAATAAGATGATATTCAATACAGATAAATGTAAAATTTTACCCGTTAGTGTAAAAAAATAGCTTCATGATTATAGAATGGTTAGAAAATTTGCCTTAAAAAGACATGAGGTTTAAATGGACAGTAAGCTCAATGAGACAGTAGTGTGACATGGAAGCCAAAAAGCCAATGTGATTTTGGGCTGTACTGAGAGGAGCATAGCTTCAAGACATAAAGGGGCCATATATAACATCTCAATCCCCAAACTCACTATTCTGTTATTTTAGAACAACAAAACAGTTGAAAAGCTCTTTAGAAACTCTGACCATCAAAGGGTAATTATAAATCATCTCAATTACTGTCATATAAAAATTAAAAGAAAAAACTTGATTACATTTCCCTGAAGTTACACTTGGGTTGAAATGAAATTGAAATTGGAAAGAAAAGTATGTAAAACATTTTCTTCCCAGCAGAAGTCAAAGTTTTGACTCCAACCATAAATACTTGAAATTAAAACCTCACAAGATAGTGGGATTGTCCTGTCATGGGGTTTCCAGTATGGGAGAAATTGTATTAACAAGGATTGATCTGATTCTGCTAATATGCCCTACTTTAAGGAAATCCAATATACAAAATTCCAAACTTACAAAACAAACACATCAGGAAATAAAATTTGTATTACAAAAGCATTAAAGACCACAAAAGAATCTCTTGCAAAATTCCTTAACAGTGAGTTTCCAAAGCATATTTAAAATGTTTAACCTACAAAAATTAAATTCATATGCCACTTTTTAGGAATGCAATTGTACAAAGCAGGACACAATTGAGGGTCTCATCAGCATTGCACAATCAATAAATTTGTCTTCTAGCTTGCCTTCTCAAATTTGTGTCATTTACTGATCCAAGTTCTAAAAAGTTCTCAACAGACAACAATGGGCTTAATCTAAAAAGATGAAATTAAATAGAGATAATATGTAAAGTTTTACATTGGATAAAAAAAAATCTTCTTGCCTCAAGGAAGGAAATTTCTACTTCTATGTTTTTTTTGGATCACCTTATATTCAAAGTTGGGTCAGTCATAGATATACTTCAAACCTTGGAATAATTTCTCCTCCCATCTCTAGAAATTATTATTGCCCATTCTTGCCCTATTATAGTTCTTACTCCTCATGCGACAATTTCTATTATACAAATCAAATCTTTACAAATAACTTGAAGGAATCTTAGGTTATAGGATCGTAGATACTCATATGGAAGGGACCTTGGAAGTCACTGAGTCCAGTCTCCTCATTTTACAGATGAGTAAACTGAATCCCAGAGGGTTAAGAAATTTGCCTCAGGTTACACAAACAGTGCTTAGCAAAGATGAGGTTTTTAACTCAGGTCTTAAATCCTACACTCATTCTGGCCATTAAAATGAATGGAAGTCTTTTTTTAAAAAAAGGCATTCTGATAACCAGGGATGTGCTGACTTAGCATGTTGAGTGGACACTCTACAGAGGATTAATATAAAGACTTGATAAAGAAGCATACAGGATGAGGAAATGTAGAGAGATTTTGATCTGAATCAGTAGGACTATCTATACCAGAGCACTATATCAAAGTCAAACCATCTGTAGATGTGATGAGCTTGTCATCTATTGCTCATCCAAGCTACTGACAAAAATTTATAACACCAAAGGGGCCAATCATAGACACCTTAGGTACTGGATGACCTCTCTCTTGCTTATAACTATGGAAAGACATTCTTTGACTCTTATTATCTGTATGAACTTGGACAAGGCACTTGACTTCCCTAGTTCCTGATCTTTAAAATGAGAGTGAGAGAGGAACTGAAATCTCTTCTGGTTCTAAATCTATGATACTATAACTACCCACAAAGAAGATTTGCCTACATTTGGAAAAACAGATAGTAGTCACTCAGTTGCAGCAGAAAAAGCATATAAGTTGCTACATAATACTCTCCATAATAGTTGAGATTTCAGTACTGATTTTTTTAATGACTTGTGGATGTTTATTCCTCAATCCACTTGTTTAAACTTTTTATAACCAGTTAATAAATACGACTCAACTTCCTTTCCTCAGTCTCAACAACTCCACAATGACATCCCTATCCTTGTACCAACCCTCTATAGGTTTCCCTAATTTGCCCCACCAACTCATCCCCTCTATTAATTTGCTTTACTCAGTAATTATTCCAGTAACATGTTTTTAAAAATTTCCCTTTCCTCAAGACCTCCAGGAATTGATGCAGAGTGAAAGGAGCAGAACCAGGAGAACATTGTACACAGAGACTCATATACTGTGGCACAATCAACTTTTCTACTAGCAGCAATGCAATGATCTAGGACAATCCAGAAGAATTTATGAGAAAGAACTATGGGAACAGAAACACAGAAGAAAACATAGGATCAATCTCGTGTTTTGATGGGGATATGATTAGGGCTTTGATGTTAAAAGATCGCTCTACTGCAAATATGAATAAAATGGAAATAGGTTTTGAACAGTGATACATGTAAAACCCAGTGGAATTGCTTGTCAGCTCCGGGAGGGGAGAGGTAAGAAGGGTGGGTAAAACATTCTAAATAAATTTTTTTTAATTCCCTTTCCTCATCTTGAAACTACTTCCTTTTTAATCCTTCTTAAAACTGATAATTCTTCAGGTCTTACTCCCTAATCTTATGCCACTGCTAAGTCATACTTTAAATAGACCAGAGTGCTTGGAGATGGGAATATCTTAGTTCAAATTCAGCCTCAGAAACTAATTAGTTAAGTAAGTCAATTAACCTCCACCTGCCTCAGTTCTTTATCTATAAAATAGAAATAATATAGCATCTATCTTCCAGGGTTACTGTGAGGGTGAAATGTACTTTGTAAACCTTCAAGCACTATATAAATCCTAGTAATTATTATTATTATTATCATTTCCTCTTTAGTTGTCTTTAACCATGTTCTTATTTCAACCTAAGAATATAGAATATAGTTCAGCATCTGGGCTTGGAAATTGTTCTTAAAATATTCCTCAGTTTATCCAGTGTTTTGAAAAGTGTTTCCATGTCAAATTTAAACTGAGACAAACCTCAGTGGTTCAAACTCTTCCAAGAAACCTACCCTTTGTCGCCTTCCTTATTTGGCTTGTCCTCTATTCTTACAGAAGCAAAAAGTAATGTATAAATGGAAATTTTGAACCTTGGACTTCATCCCCCATAAGTCCCTTAGTTTTCTCAAAATTCCCTTTAATCTCTCCTGTGCCTCCAGGCTTGCGTGATCACGTTATTGTTTTATAGTTGGCTGTAACTCCTCCCTCTTTCTCTTTGTTCCTGGGAGCCAGAGCTGTTAGTACCTTTTAGTTAGTCTCTTTTGTTAGTTTATTATTAATAAAATATTTATAAATATAATATTTAGTATTTTGCATACTAATTTTAATCTTCACAGTAAATATATCTTTAGTTTCTTTTCTGCCTATAGATATACCTAATGAATTGATTCATACTTTCCTCTTAATTGTGTCACTTCTAACACAAATCCCCTCTGTTTATACTTGAT
This sequence comes from Gracilinanus agilis, assembly GCF_016433145.1. Lineage (NCBI taxonomy): Eukaryota > Metazoa > Chordata > Mammalia > Didelphimorphia > Didelphidae > Gracilinanus > Gracilinanus agilis. The sequence continues at coordinate 221,941,669 of NC_058130.1, forward strand.
CTAATCCAGCTGCTTTTCCCACTTTCCGTCTCTCTAGTATCATTTTTACCTCCCCTATAAGCACATCTCGAACTGTTAGTACAAGTGTGGTGGTTCTACTGCCCTTGTTGATGAAAAACATTTGTTATAAAATTTTTTCCCCATTTTTTATTTGTTGTTCTCTATCCTTTTTCATTCCTAAATTTTCTTAGGATCAAATTTGTTTGGTTGGGTCTATTACCAGACTTTCTTTAAATTGTTTCTACCCTATATTGTTTCTCTCTGATTCATAAGTACATACTACTTATAATCTTCTATCATCCCTCTACACAAGATTCTTCAAATGAGTTTTGTTCTAAACTAGTGCTTCCTCTAGCTGCCATTTTGCTCTGTTTGGTGAACAAATCAAGTTATTATTAGTTTGCTAACTAAGGCATTTTTTGGCTCTTTGATTCTCTATTTTATGGTAATTTATGGTTTTTATGAGTTAAACTAATGCATGAAATTATCATTGTCTATGTCAATGCCCTTTATTCCATTATCACCTCTTTTTCATAAAAAATTTTGTTTAAGTAGGTCATGATTAAATTGTTTCAATTGAATAAAGTTTTTTCTCATTTTATTCTTTCTTCCTACTTTATAATGTGAGAGAAAAAACCCTACCCCCTTATATGAGGATTAGATTTTAATGTTGGTAGTAGTAGTCTTGAGATAATCATAATTATAATTCTAAAATAGTTAGCATAAGTCATAATTTTAGTAGGCTTTTTGTGATTATTCTAGTATAAACATTAAAGTTTTGAATTAAGTAAATAACTGCTTTAGCACAGGCCTTGGTGTCAGCCCCACCCTTCAAGGCTGCTATATCATGTACCTTCAGCAATAATCATGGTCTTGAAATAGGTCCAACACAGAGTTCAAAGCCTGGTACTACCCAACACCACCTACTCTCTTCCTTTGCTTCACTACTCCAGATTCTACCGTTCCCCTCTTTTCCATGAAGTGACTTCTAAGTCATCTTCAAGTGACTTCTTTCTATCAATGAGAAGTATGTCCTGATCTATTTTTAGCACAGTATTTTTAACTTGGTATATAAATTGTGCTACTCTTTGGGGTATGTAGAAGGTCTCTCACAGTGTTGGGGGTCTTTTGGTATTGACCAGAAGTCTGGCTTTGTTGTAGGATTGACCCTCATACAATAAACCCAATTCTTTATGGCTCGGAGACTTTCATTTGTGTACCTGGTTAGAAATTACACAACAGTACTAATTTTTATTTTTGCTCTTACAAGTCTATAGTCTTACTGGGAGGACAAGACAGCTGATTCTGAGTAACTCCCACACCAGTAATGAGTTATTTAAAGATGTTTTAAAAAAATCAGGTTGGGTTTTTTTTTAAATGCTATTTGGTACCAATCATGTTCAGAGTTTAATGATTCTTTTCTTTAAAAAAATAATTAGGGTATTTAGGTTTAAGGTTTCTGGGTGATCTACAAGTCTTTAGACTCTCTCATTCTTTTTTGCTGATCTATTCCCCCCCCAATATATTTCTTGCCATTGTTACTTATTCATCCTTTGTAATGAAAACTAAATATCCAAGTGTATACTGATTTAATTTGGAAAATCTTATCAAGTTTTTCACATAAATTTTCCACCTATTCAACATGCACAACAAATGAATCTGCTGATTCCTTTTTTTCTCCAAGGAACACCTATTAACCATCCATCCATTTAGCCACAACTTTTTTCTTCTGGTTTTTGTTTCTAGTAAGCTTATTGAAGGAATTGCCAGGACTGAATTACAATGAGAGAAATGATGTTGCCACCCTGGATCTCAAGGTAAAAGTTAGGATTCATTAAAAACAAGATAGTGGGAGCAGCTGGGTAGCTCAGTGGATTGAGAGCCAGGCCTAGAGATGGGAGGTTCTAGGTTCAAATATGACCTCAGACACTTCTTAGCTGTGTGACCCTGGGCAAGTCACTTGACCCCCATTGCCTGGCCCTTACCACTCTTCTGCCTTGGAGCCAATACACAGTAAGGGTTTCAAAAAAAACAAGATAGTATTGCAAGACATTTTTCTTGTGTCAAAATAAAAAATACTCATGAGTTAATGAGTCCTGACCTTCTACCCTTAAAATATAATAAGAATTGGCTGGCACTCCAAATTTCATAAAGTCTATTCCTCAGTGACTCTGGCTAATACACAATTGAAATTCAGCCTCCTTCTTAAGGTGTTTCCTAATTAGCATTACAAGCATCCTTGGATTTAGCATTTCAAACACTCCCAACACTACTGACCTAGAATAATATCCCAGACCCAAAGTCTCCAAGAATCTTCATTCTCACCTCTTCCCAAACTTCCTTATCAACAAGTCACATGGCCATAAAAATATGAGCTTTTCCTATAACAGGAATTTGTCTGACCTGTGTTAAAACTGGATCTTGTATCTTTGAGGTAACCATCTGTATTGTTTCTTCTATCATGGATATCAATCATGTAATCAGAGTGTATTGGTTTGCCTAATAAAAAGTCTCAAGCTAGAGCACCAGAAAGAGCAATTTCCATCCTCTATTCTGGCTTCTCTTATTTTACTTCCTCTTTCTGTAATTCCTGCCACTTTGTGTCAATTGTACCTCCCCAATCAAAGGGACCCTGTCTGGGCCTAATTATGCCAGTGGTAATGCTTATCAAGATAAATGTTATTAAATTCCATATTTAAATATGCAGTGGAGGGGGCAGCTAGGTAGCTCAGTGGATTGAGAATCAGGCTTAGAGACAGGAGGTCCTAGGTTCAAATCCAGCCTCAGACACTTCTCAGCTGTGTGACCCTGGGAAAGTCACTTGACCCTCATTGCCACCCTTACCACTCTTCCACCTAGGAGCCAATACACAGAAGTTAAGGGTTTAAAAAACAAAGAAACAAATAAATAATTAAATATGCAGTGGAGGTCATACCATGTGGCATGCCTGTAGTTGAGCTGAGTTTCTTTAGGGCCTTGTTGGAGAACCCAGGGTACATATGCTGGAGGGGGCTGCTCCCCTCCCCCCTGTCCAATGTGCCTCAGGACATTTTTCACATCACCAACTCCTCTGCCCAATAGGCCAATGGGAGCACTTCCTCCCTCCCCTGTCTGGGGTAAGTGGTTGGCTCACGTGCAGCATGAGGGTACAGTTTGGGCACTTGTTCTCTAAAAGGCTCACCATCACTGCCTTAGGACATCTCTGTTAGGTCACATGTGCTAGGTTGATGATGGACTTAGCTGTTTAGGAAGCATTCTGTTACTGGTCCTTTGGTCCATTGGACAATGTCAAGGGGTGACTGTATCAATATATTTTCCATTACATTATATAGGTATTGAAAATTTCATTAATTTACATTAAGGCTAGAATGGAAGACCTTCAAGGTTTAGCCCCCTGCCTCTAGAAAATATTATACCTAAATCACCCTAGACAGATAGCTGTTTCTCCTATTTTTAAAGACCCCTGTGGAATGAAATTTAGGGTACATATATTTTTTTCTCTACCCTTTTTAGATTCCTTTCCTTCCCCATTCTCATTTCTCTACTATGACTCCTCAAATCAATACTTGTCACATACTGTATTGAGATTAGCAGTCTTTGAAAGTATCTGGTGGAAGTTCCAACTCTTTCCTCCCTGTTTTCTTCTCTTACCTGAATAATGTAATTAAAGTGGAACATCCTCTCCCTTGCTACCAAACATTCCATAGCACCCTTCACTCTATCTGACAGAATTACATTGTGTTGGCTGACAATGTTCTTACATTTTGGGGAGGTCACATTTTTGTTTTTGCTTTTGTTTTTCTAAATGAATAATCCTTTTTGGACCTTGTTCTACTATTCACAGAAAATTAGCTGCTTGAGTCAAATACAAGAGATTTTGTGGTAACCTCATCCTAAGTAGCGATATGATTATTTTCTTTTCTCTATTTGGAACAGTGTAGGCAAACTGGATCCTGAAGAAGTTATTAATGGCATTCTGCTCAAGGCTGACACTTGTAAGGAATAAAATTTAGGTATTATATATATTAAAAATATGTGGCCGCCAGGAATCAACAATTTAGGTTGATTCCATAATTAAATCAGACCCAAGTCAACATCGGGTTGAAGAGTTTATTTACAATCGGTAGGTAAAAGTAGGAATAAAGAGAAAAGTAGAGGCTAGTCCAGCCTGGACTGAGAGAGAAGAAGGTTATAAAGCTTAATAATGAAGCTGTAAGCCACAGGGCCCAACAGCCAGATAGGCAGAGTTTAGAATTGGCCCAGCTAGGCCAAAGAAGTCAGCCTAACTTACCCACGTGACAATATAGAGCGTAATCTGTCTGTGGTCTCAGGAGATGCTTCTTCTTCCAGTTCGAGACGGCAACTGCCCCCACAGGAAGTTCACTAACTTACTTAAAGAGATAGTGTCTTTCATCACTTCCTGTGGTCTACCTCTAATTCAAATGGACAAATGGCAGTTTCTACATTGATTTGGACTGCCCAAAGGGCAGTCCCTTATTCTTGATTTGTTACTTATTGTCACGTGTGGGTAACTCGTCTCCCCTCCCCACTAAGGGAGCTGAGAGTGACATCATTAGCACGCCTGGGTTGAGTAGATTTTTTGACTATTAATGGGATCAAGCTAATTCTATTTACACACACTATATGTAAATAAGTGGATAGGCACCATCCTAGAGGGATAGGAGAAAGCTCACTGCCTAAAGAGATTATTACCTTTTTGCTTTGAAATCATTATCTGTGGATTACAAATGGATTAGAGGACAAAGTTGGAAAGGATAAACATTAAGGCAATTAACTTGGGAATTATCCTTTTCCATTAGCACATTAGGAAAAGTTAATTTATCAGATCATCTTTGAACCTAATGAGAGAAGACATTAAACAAATTTCAAGGGGAAAATAGGTTGAAATAATCAGGGAATAACAGGAGAGTAGCAAAGTAGGGGAGGCTTATCCCCATAATTGGGACCTGGAGAAAGTTAACGTTGAACAGAATACACAAAAGTCTAATTTTGCTAACTTCACAACTATAGGAGCTGACCTGGATCCTGACATTCCTCAAAATAAACTTTCCTACTTCTACTTCTCTTCCTTTCCCCCACCCCCACGGCTTATCTTTATTTTTGGTCCTCAGGGTAAAGGGGATTTCAAATGCCTCAGTTGCAACAGAGTCAAGATGCCAGCTTGGAAGCAGCAGAAGCCAAATCCTCTGTGACTATTCTTCCATACCAATAAAAAAAAGCACTTTAAAAAAGACAGAAATCCAAACCCAACAATAAAATGGAACCACAGGACTCTCCTACATGATACAACCTGAAAGATATGCAGAGAAATTTGAATTTTAGGGTATAAGGGAAAGACCCAACAGCCCTCCCCCATTTATTACACTGAGACCTGTGGTAGGACTCTGGCTAACTGTGGGATTCCAAGGTGAAGTCTGCAATTGTAATGGAGTACCTTGGTACCACTTAAAGCTCTAGGCTCTGACTACAACTGGCAGGGAGGTGGCTGGCAAATAGGAGGAGAGAGGAGGGCCAGCTGGTTACCTTCAGCCTCCACACCTTCACCTTCAGCTTCTGTGGGCACCTGGGGATGATTTGGCCTCAGGGAAGATTAGCTCAGCAGGACAGCTCAACCAATCTAATCCATTATACCATCAGAACAGAGAAGAATCCCCTTCATGGCAGAAATGCTCAAACTCACAGATCCAGCAAACAAACAGAGGAGCAAGTGTATAGTCCACAAGGAGGGAGGAGAAAAGAAAAAAATATGAGTAAACAACAGAAGAAAAAAGGAAATTACAACTGAAAGCTTCTATTTGGATGAAGAACAAAGAACAGATGGAACAGAGGAGAATTAAGGAACATCAATCAAAACCTAAAAAAAATCCAATAAATTGGACTAAGGCTCTGAAAAAGCTCAGAAAAAGAATTCAAAAAACCAAATAAGACAGGTTGAAGAAAATTGGGAAAAAGAGAACTTAAAAAGCAAAGCAAGGAGTCAGGCCTAGAGACAGGAAGTCCTAGGTTCAAACCCGGCCTCAGCCACTTCCCAGCTGTGTGACCCAGAGCAAGTCACTTGACCCCCATTGCCCACCCTTACCAATCTTCCACCTATGAGACAATACACCGAAGTACAAGGGTTTAAAAAAAAAAAAAAGCAAAGCAAGTCATCTGGCAACAGAGACAGATGAACTAAAACAAGAAAATAGTGTCTTAAAATCCAGAGTTGACAGCTAGACAATGAGGCAAAAAAAAAGATAAAAAGAATGACTTAAAAAGAAAAATTAATCAAAAGTAAAAGAAGGATCAAAAGGTCATGGATGAAATTGAGTCTTTAAAAATTATAATTGAACAATTAGAAGCAAATGACTTCACAAGGCATCAAGAATCTAGAAAAAAAAATCAAAAGAATGAAAAAATAGAAGAAAATATGAAACACCAAAACAAACAAACAAACAAACAAACAAACAAATGACCTTGAAAAAAGATTCAGGAGAAAGAATTTTAAAATTACTGGTCTACCAGAAGACCAAGACCAAAAAGAAAAATTTAAAAAGCTTAGACATCATACTTCAGGAAATCATCCAAGAAAACTACCCAGATATCATTGAACAAGAGGGTAAAATAGAAATTGAAAGAATCCATGGATCACCTCTTGCATTAACTCCTGTAATGAACAGAAATGGGCAGCCATTTTCTGTAGGTACAAAAAAGCAGTTTGCCACTTTGGAATTCAGAACCTGGCAAAGCAGCCCTGGGCATCTGCCAAGGTAACAGTTAGGGACAGGGTATAAATTGAGGCCCACAGACCCCCTCAAGTTCTCATTTATCTCCTTGGGTTAGGGAGGCATGACGTGACAGACTGGGCCCTGGGAGGTGGGAAGTTTGATATAGGCAGGCAGGTAAGGTCAACCTTCATTGGTAGCCATATCAAACACTTTTTATTGGCTTAACCAAAAAGCTTTATTTCCATTCAGGATTATTCACCAAACAACAACAATTACACCAGCATCTGACCCAGGGGCTTCATAGCCCTGGGCTCAGCATCAAACAGCTTCAGAATCAGAGGGAGCCCTCCAATGTCCCTTTGTACTCTGCTCCTTAGGGTACATCTTCATTTTAAATATTTATTTAGGCTTATAATACTTTAGGCAAAATTATTCAGGTTTTGCATCACTTACTCTCCTACTCCCAATTTGCCTACTCCTCGATTTACCAAATAAACCCAGTTTAAGCCTATAGTTATCTTTAAAAGTAAAAAAAAAAACTTACTTTGATGACAATATCTGTGAAAGTGTAGTCAGATCCTGATAACATCTTAAGCTGGTCATAGCCATTTCAAGCTAGTGCTAACTTTATAAATATAACCAAAGGTTTCAGGAAATCAACATTCAACTTCCTGGTTACCTTCTAGCCAACTGACAACCAGTGACTTGTTCCTAAGGTCTTCTTGGCTAGAGAATTCTCACTCTTAAAGGAAGCTTAGCTCAGCTGGTGTGAGGATCAAATCTTATTTTCATATCAAGCTGTGCCAGTGGGCTTCTTCTGAGTTATCTTAAATACTAACTTAGCCCCCTACTGGTCATAACTCTCCCCAAATGACAATTCCCAGGAACATTATAGCTGAGTTCAAGAGCTCCCAGGACAAGGAGAAAATATTACAAGCAGCTAGAAAAAAACACTTCAGATATCATGGAGCCCCAGTCAGGATCATACAGGACCTGGTAGCCTCTACATTGAAGGACTGAAAAGCTTGGAATATGATATTCTGGCAGGCAAGGGAATTGGGTCTATAACCAAGAATCAACTATCCAGAAAAATGACTATACTCTTTCAGGGGAAAGTATAGTCATTTAATAAAATAGAAGATTTCCAACCATTCCTGAAGAAAAGACCAAACTTTAACAGAACATTTGATGCCCAAATACAGAATTCAAGAGAAGCATAAAAAGGAAAATAAGAGGAAAATTTTAAGGGCTTCAATAAGGTCAAATGGCTTATATTCCTATATGGAAAAATGATATCTATAACTCTTAAAAATTGTTGGGGCAGCTGGGTAGCTCAGTGGATTGAGAGCCAGGTCTAGAGACAGGAGGTCCTAGGTTCAAATCCGGCCTCAGACACTTCCCAGCTGTGTGACCCTGGGCAAATCACTTGACCCCCATTGCTTACCCTTACCAATCTTCCACCTATAAGTCAATACAGAAAAAGTTAAGGGTTTAAAAAATTAAAAAAAGAAAGAAAGAAAGAAAGAAAGAAATGCTTGATAAAATAGAATCTTTCTTAAAGGGGGCAGCTGGGTAGCTCAGTGGAGTGAGAGTCAGGCCTAGAGACAGGAGGTCCTAGGTTCAAACCCGGCCTCAGCCACTTCCCAGCTGTGTGACCTTGGGCAAGTCACTTGACCCCCATTGCCCACCCTTACCAATCTTCCACCTATGAGACAATACACCGAAGTACAAGGGTTTAAAAAAAAATTATTATTAGTGTCATAGTATTTAAGTATACAAAGAGGAGTGGTAGTTAACATATTAGGATGATATATTTAAAAATAAAATCAGGGGGTGGGGTAGGAAAGAGAATAATAGTAAAAGAAATGAGCAAAGAAGTAAAATGGAGTAAAATATATCACATAAAGAAGTGGGGGAGGGGGGAAATATCAATATAATGGAACTGAGGAAGAGGTTGGTGACAGGTAATACTAAATCTGTATTCTCATTGGAATTAATTCAGAGAGAGAATAGTCAGACTCATTGGGGTATAAAATTGTATCTTACTCCATAGGAAAATAGAAGGGGAATAAGAAATGGGGTGGTGGGGAAGGGAGTAATACGAGGGAAGAAGAGGATGGAAATGGGGTGGGGGGGTGGTGACCAAAAGGCCCTATAGTAAGAAGGAAGTAAGAAGGGTAGGGTAAAGAAAGTAATATAAGTGGGGGGATGGGGAGACTGACTAAAAGCATAACACTGGAGGGAAGGGAAAGAATAAAAGGAGAAAGGTCAGGATTAAAGAAGGAAGTCAAAATGGAGAGGAATACACAGATGGTAATTGTAATTGTGAATGTGAATGGGATGAACTCACCCATAAAATGAAAGTGGATAGCAGAGTGGATTAGATACCAGAATCCTAGTATATGTTATCTACAAGAAACATACATGAGGCAGGTAGACACATACAGGGTAAAGGTAAGAGGCTGGAGCAAAATCTATTGGGCTACAACTAAGACAAAGGCGGCAGAAGTAGCAATCATGATCTCAGACAAAGCCAAAGTAAAAATAAATTCGATTAAAGGAGATAAGGAAGGAAACAACATCTTGATAAAAGGTAATATAAATAATGAAGAAATATCAGTACTCAACATATATACACCAAATAGTACACCTTCCAGATTTTTAAAGGAGAAATTAAAGGAACTTAAGGAGGAAATAGAGAGTGGGGGGTGTCAAACTTCCCCTATCAGAACTAGACAAATTGAACCAAAAAATAAATAAGAAAGAAGTAGGGGAAGTGAATGAAATGTTAGAAAAATTAGAGCTAATAGATGATTGGAGGAAATTGAATAGGGATAAAAAGGAATATACCTTCTTTTCTAAAGCACATGGCACATATACAAAGATTGACCATATACTAGGGCTTAAAAACATTGCAAACAAATACACAAAAGCAGAAATATGAAATTCAGCTTTCTTTTTTTTAATTTTTATTTTTCCCTCCCATTCCCCCCCTTCCACTGGGTTTTATATGTATCATTGATCAAGACCTATTTCCATATTATTAATATTTTCATTGGGGTGATTGCTTAGAGTTTATATCCCCAATCATATCCCTTTCAACCCATGTGATCAAGCAATTGTTTCTCTTCTATGTTTCTACTTCCATAGTTCTTTCTCTGGATGTGAATAGTATTCTTTCTCATAAGTCCCTCAGAATTGTTCTGGATTATTGCATTGCTGCTAGTAGAGAAGTCCATTCCATTCGATTGTGCCACCGTATATCTGTCTCTGTGTATAAGGTTCTCCTAGTTCTGCTCCTTTCACTCTGCATCAATTCCTAGAGGTTGTTCCAATTCACATGGAATTCCTCCAGTTCATTATTCCTTTGAGCACAATAGTATTTCATCACCAACAGATACCACAATTTGTTAAGCCATTCCCCAACTGAAGCACATACCCTCATTTTCCAATTTTTTGCCACCACAAAGAGTGCAGCTATAAATTTTTTTGTACAAGTCTTTTTCCTTATTATTTCTTTGGGGTATAAACCCAGCAGTGGTATGGCTGGATCAAAAGGCAGACAGTCTTTCAAAGCCCTTTGGGCAGAGTTCTAAATTGCCATCCAGAATGGTTGGATCAATTCACAACTCCACCAGCAATGCATTAATGTCTTAATTTGAAATGCAACTTTCTCAGATCATAATGTGATAAAAATAATAAATAAGAAATTATAATTAAGAAAAATCATAAAAATCATGAAAGGCAAATTTAAAATCAATTGGAAGCTTAATAATCTAATTCTTCAAAACTGGTAGGTCAAAAAACAAATCAAAGAAAGATTATTGACTTCATTAAAGAGAATAACAATGAGGAGAAAACATATCAAAATCTATGGGAAATAGCCAAAGCAGTATTCAGGGGAAAATTTATATCCCTGAGTGCCTATAATAACAAATAGAGAAGAAGGAGATTAATGAATTGGGCATGCAACTTAAAAAAACTAGAAGAAAAATCTGGCCTCAGACACTTCCCAGCTGTGTGACCCTGGGCAAGTCACTTGACCCCTATTGCCCACCCTTACCACTCTTCCACCTATAAGCCAATACACAGAAGTTAAGGGTTTAAAAAATTAAAAAAAAAACCTAGAAGAAAAATAAATTAAAAATCCCCAGATAAAAACTAAATTGGAAATCATAAACATCAAAGGAGAAATTAGTAAAATTGAAAATAAAAGAACTATTGAACTAATAAATAAATCTTGGAGCCAGTTCTTTGAAAAAAAAAAACTCCAAATAAATTAGATAAAGTATTAGTTGACCTAACTTAAAAAAAGAAAAAAAGAGAATCAAATTAACAGTATCAAAAATGAAAGGGGCAATATCACCTCTAAGGAAGAGGAAATTAGGGCAATTATTAAGAACTATTTTGCACAATCATAAGACAAGAAATATGACAAACTAGATGAAATGGACAAACATTTACAAAAATACAAATTGTCCATATTAATAACAAAGGAAATAGAATACTTAAATAATCCCATCTCAGAAAAAGAAATTGAACAAGCCATCAAGGAACTCCCTAAGAAAAAATTTCCAGGGCCCGATGGATTCACAAGTGAATTCTATCAAACATTTAAAGAATATCTAATCTCAATACTATACAAACTCTTTGACAAAATAAGCAAAGAAGGAGTCATATCAAATTATTTTTATAACACAAATATGGCACTGATTCCCAAGCCAGGAAGACAAAAAACAGAGAAAAGAAAACTATAGATCAATCTCCCTAATGAACATAGATGCAAAAATCTTAAATAAAATACTAGCAAAGAGACTACAGTAAGTTATCACAAGATTATTCACTATAACCAGGTAGGATTTATATCAGGAATGCAGACCTGGTTTAATATCAGGAAAACCATCCACATAATTGACAATATCAACAGTCAAGCTAACAAAAATCACATGATTATCTCAATAGATGCAGAAAAGGCCTTTGACAGAATACAATATCAATTCCTATTGAAAACACTAGAAAGTACAGGAATAAAAGTGCCTTTCCTCAAAATAATAAGCAGTAATTATTTAAAATCATCAGCAAGCATGGGAACAAATTAGAAGCTTTCCCAATAAGATCAGGAGTGAAACAAGGATGCCCATTATCACCACTACTCTACTATTGAATATTGTATTAGAAATGCTAGCTATAGCAATTAGAGAAGAAAAAGAAACCAAAGAGATTAAAGTAGGCCATGAGGAAATTGAACTATTACTCTTTGTAGATAATATGATAGGTTTACCTAGAGAATCCTAGAAAATCAACTAAAAGGCTAGTGGAAATAACTTTTAAATTAATAACTTTTAAAATTAATTATTTAGAATATTTTTCCATGGTTACATGATTCATATGTTCTTTCCCTTCCCTCTTCCCTCCTACCTCCTGGAACTCATGAGCAATTCCACTGGGTTATACATGTATCATTGTTCAAAACCTATTTATATATTATTAATATTTGTAATAGAGTGATCTTTTAAAGCTAAAACCCCAACCATATTCCCATTGAACCATGTGATTGATCATATGTTTTTCTTCTGCATTTCTACTCCCACAGTTCTTTCTCTGGATGTGGATAGCGTTCTTTCTCACAAGTTTCTCTGGATTGTCCTGGATAATTGCATTGTTACTAGTAAAGAAGTCCATTACATTTGATTATACCACAATTTCTGTGTACAATGTTCTCCTGGTTCTGCTCCTGATTAAATAATTTCAGCAAAGTTGCAGGGTACAAAGTAAACCCACATTAATTATCAGCATTTCTGTATATTTCCAACAAAACATAGAAAGAGAAACTCCATTCAAAATCACTTTAGATATTATTTGGGAATCTATTTGCCAAGATAAACTCAGAAATTGTATGAACACAACACAATATACTTACCACACAAATAAAGCTAGATGTAAACAATTGGAAAAACATTGATTGTTCATGGATAAGACAAGCTAATATAATTTTAATTATTTAAATTAATTACTCTCCTTATTCAGAATTAGAAAAAATTATAACAAAGTTCATCTGGAAAAACAAAAGATCAAGAATATCAAAGGAACTAATGAAAAAATATGAAGGATAGCATTACCAGATCTTAAATTATACTATAAAGTGGTGATTTTTCAAAACAATCTGGTACTGGCTAAGAGATATGGACCTGGAGTAAATGACCTCAGCAAGCTAGTGTTGGATAAACCAAAAGATCCTAGCTTTTTTGGACAAGAACCAAGTATTTGACAAAAACTGCTGGGAAAATTGGAAAACGGTATGGGAAAAATTAGATTTAGATCAACTGCCTCACTTGTTGGTGCAATGGATAAAGAACCTATAATAAAGTCAGAAAGACTCATCTTCCTGAGTTCAAATCTGACTTCAGACACTACGTGACCAGGGGCAAGTCACTTAACCCAACTCACTTAACCCTATTTGTCTTATTTCCTCATCTGTAAAAACATGCTAGAAAAGGAAATGACAAACCACTCCAGTATCTATGCCAAGTCAATCCCAAATGGAGTCATGAAGAATCAGGTATGGAACAACAACAAATAATGCCTCAATTAAAGCAAAGAGAAATTATTATTTAGGTGTAGGTTTGGACAAAGTGATTGTCATAGTTGGGTAAACTGAAAGTTGTGGCTTATAAAACTTCAGCTTATAAATAAGCCTGTGACCCAAACTTGGAACTTGGTCTTGCTACAGAGGCAGGGACTAGAGCTTCAAGAAAGGGAAAGTTCATGTTGAGGCTTCAAAAATGAAGAGAAAATAAAATTCTATAAACTGGAATTTAGAGTAGTAATAGTCCTGGAAACAGAACTTCTTACAGGTTGAGCATAATAGAATTGCTTCTCCTCTAGTCCACTTCCAACCCATTTAAACTACATTAAAACCATGCATTGACCTGTCATCAGAAAGCATAAGGAAGGTGTTCTACGTATAGAATTTCCCCCTTTCCCATAGTGAAAGTTATTGAAACACTTCAGAAAAGAGTCATATAATTCATCCTGAGTGCCATTCAAGTATAAAAATCCCTCATATAATTTGGGCTTATTGAAAACTGTAGCCTAAACTTACCCCCTGCTACAGATGATCTCCAGGGCTTCCAAATTGCCATGGTAGGCTGCCAGAAGTGTGGGGGTCATGCCATCTTCATCAGAAAGATTGAGATCTCGCTTGGTAGCCTCTTTCAGAATTTCCAGGTAGCCATCAGTTGCGGCCTGGTGATAACGGGTTGACATTTTAAATTAAAGTCCCTTTATCCCACCCAAAGCTCATGGAGGGTTTTCCTTAAGTCTTCAGCCAGGCAGAGTAATCTACCCCACAGCCTTGCCTCAATGGAGAAGGTTAATCAGTGACTATAAAGAGCAGCACCACCTTCAGCAAGGTAGAAATCAAAGGGCAAAGCTCATCACCAGCCTGCTTCCCTAAGAGGAAGCTAGAAAAGTACTTACGTCTGAAAGTGGGAGTTTTTCTTCCTGAATGGCTGTGCAGCTAGCTATTTTATTTCCCTCATACTCCCAACTATTCCACAGATTGGGGGAAAATAGGAATTGAAATAGTGGGCAAGTCACTAGCTAATTATCCTAAAGGTAGCACAGGCAGTATAATCACTGAACAATAGGAGACAATTGTCATTGTCATATAATCCAGCACTACTCTCAAGATTTTACTGGGAAAGTGTCCTTTTAAAATTTATATTTATGCTTTCTTCTCTCCTCATGTCTTCTTTGTTCCTGTATCTTACTGTCACAAATAAGAAATTATTCTAGGAGAATGCTTCTCTGCTTCATATATCTTCCATTCTCAGTTACCTCCCAATAATAATTAGAGATGAAAGCTGACCTTTGATCCCTTTCCTGATTGCCAAGTAAACAGTAGGAGGAATAGCTGACTGAGTGATTTGGCCAAGAAGAAGAATAAATTCTGTTAGGGCAGGGTAACTTTGTTCAGGAGTTATAACTACCTCATGAATGAAAGAGAAATGGAACAGAAATTCACTCACAAAGAAACTTTTAATCCACTAGAACATTAAATTTGCTATCTTGCTTATTTTAATCCTCTTAATATTTTTTTGTTCCTAGATGATCTCTCTTTGTCCCTCAACCAATGTAAAGTGTAACAACCATATCTTGCCCCAGAGCATAAGAGAGTACAGGTTTGGTTTTGCTTTTTAACTGTATTTATTTACTTTTCTTACATTTCTCCCATTTGAACTACTTCTGGATCAAATAACCCATTTGTCTCTGGTTTCTCCTGAAAGAATGATGAAAATATCTTATTGGAAAGGCCTTGAAAAGGAAAGGGTTGGGAGAGGAGGGGAATGTGATATAACATCAAAAGGCATCAATGGTACTTTTTTCCAATTGTCTCTTTTTTTGTTGAAAGCATACTTTTTAAAAAATTGGTGAATATGCTCCACATTGTATGATATATCATTTTGGAGTGGATCCTAATAATTTCTTTATTTTTGTTGGTATGTTATAGTCTAATCTTTTCTATTTAAGATTTAATAGTAAGTTATTTGAATAACATTTCTTTAATAGCTAAAAGCCTCTCTCTTTTCTGCATTATCTATTGTTGGACAATGAAATTTTGTTGTTTAATTACTATCTTGCCTAACGATTAAAAATTGGGTTGTTCATTCTCCAGGATTTTTATTTATTAGAACTTTGCCATCCATATTCTGGGTAATTTTTATGCATTGTTCCCACATTAGATTTTTCAAGTCAATAATATTTTCCCAAGTTATCAATGATCCTTGGATTATCTCTGAATCCTTTTCTTAATGTCAATTTGACTCCTATAGAATATGTTCTTCCCATGACTAATATGGAAATGTTTTACATGACTGCACATGTATAACCTATTATCAAATTTCTTGCCTTCTCAATGAGGGGAGAGGGGAAGGTGGGAGAGAATTTGGATCTCAAAACTTGAAAAAATTAATGTTAATTGTGTCTACATGTAATTAGAATCAAACAAAATATTCACAATTTAAAAATGTATAAATTCTTCCAATGATGCTTTCCTCTGACTCTATCCTAACAAATTGTCTCTACTTATATTTTTGAATGTCATGTTTTCCATTTCTCTTTTTAGACCTTCTATCATTTTAGGGGGGAAATTATTGCATGTGTTTTTGTAGTGCAGGAGGGTCTAGAAGAAAAGCTCCAGCCCACACAAAGATAGCTCTAATAAAAAACTTTATGGTTACTCATAAGGGAAGGAAGTTAATAGCCGCTTGCAAAGATAATCTCAGTGTTCAATCCTTATCCCTGCAACTGGTGGCTAAATGAAGGAGAATTCACACTTCTATCAAAGACAAAAACTCTGAGGCTCAAACTTAGAGATTTTTTGAGACAAAGAATCAGTATGATTCAAATTAGAGGCTACCTTGTTATCTACAGAAGAAAGTGAGAGTATTTACAAAATTATAAAAAAATGAGTAGGGAAGAATATAGAGCAAGGAACTAGAAATGAGGAGAAGGGAAGAAGGAAACTATTCTAATGGCACCATTCTAGGAAATACTGAAAAGGGTAATGTTCAGAAGTGTCTGGATTTTTGTATAGTTGCATCATGGAGGGTGGGGGTGGGGTGGGAAAGGGGGTCCAAGACCTTACCAATCAAGCTGGTTTTTACCAGGCAACATTTATTAAATTCCTATGCTCTCATTTGTTTTACTGAATTCTTCATTAAAAGCTCTGGTTTATTCACTAATCAGACCTATTTCTTTTTTGAAAATTTGTGGAGTTTCTTATTCAACTATTTTTCTAAAAATTAAAATATTTCAACATCTTTGTATTTCTTCTTTCTAAAATAAATTTTGTTGGAATCTTTTGTTTTTACATTACCTGCATTTCTCCAATTCTTATTTCCCCCTCCTCTACACAGAAAGCCATTCCTTATAACAAAAAGTTTAAAAAGAGAGACAGAAATCAGTTTAGTAAAGCAATACCATGAAAAAGTCAAATATTATCAGTATTGTTTCATGCTCTGATCCCCTACTTCTTCAAAGAAGGTAAGGCAATGCCTAGTTTTATCTTTCTGTTGGAATCAAGCATTTAATTTCTTTCGGGATCTTTAGTTAGCCTCAGCCTTATTTATA
This sequence comes from Gracilinanus agilis, assembly GCF_016433145.1. Classification (NCBI taxonomy): domain Eukaryota; kingdom Metazoa; phylum Chordata; class Mammalia; order Didelphimorphia; family Didelphidae; genus Gracilinanus; species Gracilinanus agilis. Next base: position 221,958,531 of record NC_058130.1, read on the forward strand.
TTTGGCCAGTGTTCTACTATCTCTGTTCCTACTTCCAATATTTAGTTACCTTTCCTCCTTGTGTTTTGAAAAGCTACTTAGGGATTCTCTTGAATCAGCTAGGTGACTTGGTGAATAAAACCATAAGCCTGGAGTCAGGAAGACTGGAGTTAAAATCTTCCCTTAGATACTTACTGTGTGACCTTGGGCAAGTTGTTTAACTTGTGTTTGCTTCAGTTTCTTCAACTATAACACGAGGATGATGCTAGCACCTACCTGCCAGCTTTGTTGTGAGGATCGAATGAGAAAATAAATAAGTGATTATTGTTGTTGTTATTATCTTAGCTTGGCCAGCCCTGACTGATGGGATAGATAATTAATCCACTCCTAATGCCACTTCTGGCCATAGGAAAGGATTAAAAAAGAGGATTAGATATGGGTTTTCACACATCTTCAACTCCTCAATTGTGCCAGCAATAATTTCTTCAACGCAAAGTCTGATTTACTGGGGTTTTTATTCTTACAGATTTATAGTTTCTCCTGCAAATTTAACTAAATGAAAGACAACAAGTCTGCGCACGTACATTCTGAATCAAATATGTCAGAAAATCTAATTTTAATTGAATAAAAGTAACAGCAGTAAAATTACCTTATTAGGAACTACAAGATATTTCAGGCTTGTGTGGTCATTTGGTTGGGGTTGGGAAGGGCAAAGAGAAAAAAGCAAGGGGTATTACAAACTCATGTGTGTACAGATTTCTAATCTACCCTGAGAAAAACTTGCTAGCAAACTTTCCAGTAGGTTTTTTTTCCCTTTTGTTCTCTAAAGCTATTCATTGCTAATTGCAAGAGAAATTCAGGGGCTTGGGTGGCCCAGAAATACATACATTCATGTAATGAGTAGGCTCTCTCTTCCCTTCCCAACTCAAGAGATCTGGTTTTCAATAAGCAGTTTTTCTCTGGTCTCTAAAACTATTCATTTCCAATTATAAAAGAAATTTGCTTGTGTGGAGTAGAAACCCACATGAATTTTGGTAATAAGAATAAAGGCAATGAGTGATCTGCCTTTCACAAAGCATTCTCAATTGATGTTGTCTTGATTTTTATTTTATTTAAGGCAAAACCAACAAGGAAATAAGGGAGTTTCAAAAAACTTTTTGTTACAACACGACCCAGAGGAACCATGTGAAGCCCAAACAATACATCTCTTTACTACCTTGCAATCTGTGGTGAACTTGTGCATGATCCTATAAAATCTCATTATCTGTTCAGATAAGCACATTGTTATAGAAAAAGCGATCCAGAAAATGACTGCTGGATCTCTTTTTTCCTTTTTATCACTGAACCAAAACTGTTTCAGCCAACTTGAATAAGACGTTTTTGTTCCCGAGATTTTAGACACTAGGAATAACTGGCTTGTTTTCCTATGAAAAGGATGTAAAAAGACACTTTTCCCTCCCATCATTGCCATTGCCTACCCATTCTCCATTCTCTTTCTTATTAAAAAGGAAAAGGAAAAACGAAAACTAGATGGGTAGATTGATTTGTGGAATTTTAATGCCTTTGAAGGGATGGTGGCACTTAATTTGTTCACATAAATTTCAAACTATTCACAGTCTTATTTTCCTGCCAGAATAAAAAAGACAAAGTTGCTATTGTACCATCTGGTTTGCATGAGGTATTATTTGGCATCTCTCAACTGCACATTTTAAAAATGTTAAATCCCAGACTGTATTACATTCTAATTAGGACTAGAAACAATGAAGAGGGTGGTTTTTTTTTAAAGCCCAGCCAAAAAGGAAAAGAATAGAAAGAAAGAAACTAACCCTTTCAAGATCTGGATAAAGGATAATGGAGAGGGTGTGGGTGGTGGGAGGGGGGCACTCATAGTAGGTGCCATGAATTTTAATTCTACTTTTGCTCCTGATTGGCTTTAGTGATCTATGGAAAGTTCTCTTTTTATTCTCTATCTTTCTGATTCCATACCTATAAATTCCATACCTATAAATTATTCTGACCTGAAAATCTCAATTTTCATATATTTGTTACCATTTTTCAAATAAAAAAAAAACCCTAATTAAAATCCATGTGCAAATGACAGAAGAGATGCCCCCTTGAAAACTTTTATTGGCGGTCATCTTCTTTAAGGATGGCAGACTGAATTATAATCAAAGTAATACTCAAATGAGTATAAGCAAAACAAAACAAAACAAAAAGATGATAATGACTTGATCAGGTTCCTTGGCTTCACTCCTAAACAAATTCTCCTAGTGAATCATCTATTCACATGGTTTCACTTGCCATTTATATCTCTAGAATTAGAAGGAGATGGAGAAAATGTTAAATACTGTAGATTAATTTTCAAATCGTGTCCTGCATTTCTAGATAGCACATATACTGCTGATTGTGTGTGAAGCATTTTGGAGTTTTAGCACAGTCTGGTACTGTAATTTTATTAGTATGGGGAATTCGCAAGCAATTGCCTACATTAAAAAAATAATCCTTGCTTAAAGAAAAAAAAAAAGGACCAAGGAAAATTTTCCAAGGAAAATTCCATACTGGCTTAGTGGAAACTAAACATGAAATTTAGACATTAACCAAGAAATTGGGAGAAAAAAAGTCTAACTACTCACTGCATCCAGAGCTAGAAGAAAGAACACTGGATTTGGGATCAGAGAACCTAAGTATGAATGTTGATCTAACTGTATAACTTTGGGGGAAGTCAGTTATTCTTTCTAGACCCAGTTTCCTCAGTTGTCAAATGAGGGGTTAGAACTAAATGATCTTATGTGGCTAAGCCATACACTGAATAGAGTGCTGGGCCTAGAGTTAGCAAGACTCATCTTCTCGAGTTCAAATTTGGCTTCAGACACTAGTTGTGTGACTCTGGGCAAGTCACTTAACCCTGCTTGCCTCAGTTTCCTTATCTATAAAATGAACTGGAGAAGCCAATAGCCAACCACTCTGGTATCTTTGCTAAGAAAACACCAAGTGCAGCCAAATATGCTTATGCCTGAAAATGACTGAACATTAATGATTTTATAGGTCTCTTCTATATCCAAATCCTCTGCTCTCATGGTAGTGGCAGAAGAGTTTGAGACATCACACTCATCTCTTTTCTTAAGCAGCCTGTTTCCTAGTGAAATCAATCTTTAAAAAAAACAAGTTACATTTTAAAAAATTCTTTAAAAAAAAAAACAACTTACATTTATGTACCTCCTTAAAGCTTACAAAATGTTTTGAAAACATTATCCCATTTGTTCCTCACTACAATCTTGGGAGGTAGGTGCTATTATTGTCCCCATTTACAGATGGGGAAACTGAGGCAAAGGTTAAGTGACCCTAATAGTTATACAGCTAGTAAGTATCTGAGATTGGATATTAACTCTAATACTTCTTAATCCAAAGATGCAGAGTTCTATCCACTAGCTACCTAAGCTCTCTGGAGACTGTTTCCTTCAACCTTGATTAGTATTATAGCTCCCCGGTGGGAAAGATTGCCATTTTCCTCAGCCATTGAGAAGGATTCCAAAACACTTACCTGGGGCTTCTGGGGCAATTTCAAGGTTCCAGGCTAATGCTCACTCTGTAAAGGGGATGGGGAACGCCTCAGATGAACTGCAGGATTGTAAAGAATCCCCACTTCCCCAGAACAAAAGCATTGGGCCTACTTTCCGCTGCTGAGAGGACCTTGGACCACACTTTCCCCTTCTCTCTAGTGGGATTCAGTACGCATCCAGCTTGTGCTTATAGTGCTTGTTCTCGTTTCGCTCTGCCCGGTCCAGGTGTTCTCAATGAAATTCAGAAATCACGGGATGAGCCCAGGCACCACCTGCATGGGGGGGTGGGAGTGGCGAGGGGGACTGTAGGAAACGTTACAGGCGCACAACCTCCCCTACATAAGCTCAGGCTTGCGAGCTGAGTCTTCTGAGGTTTGTTAACAATGCGGAGAAAGGTCTTTGGGTTCAAACTAAGTGGGACCCCCAAAGGGGCATGGTGAGTAGCCATAGGCACATTGATTCTTAATTTGGGGTCTGCGGATGGATTTTATGAGATCTTCAAACCTGAATGCGGAGCATTTCCTTCTATAATCCAATGCATTTTATGTATTTAAAATCATTCGGGGAAGGGATTCATAGATTTTTCAGCGCACCAAAGCGCTTCATGATACAAAAAGGAGGAAGGTCCCCCGTGTTTAGCAAAGAAGGCAGAGATGCCCCTGTTACGTTTCTTTCCTGAGGCCAAACTTCTCTCTTTGTCCCACAGCTACTGCCCACAGCTTCCCTGGCTCTTCTGCCTTGTGACCCTGGTAAACTGTGCAGTGGTTGGTCATTTCTCAGCCACCAGCTTCCCAGGTATGTTGGAGGCTGTTTCTCCCTTCCTCTTAGTGTCAGTGGAGAGGCTCCTAGTAAAAGAGAGGGTGGGTAAAGTAATCCCCTTCACCGCTTCCTCCCACATCTAGGCAGAAACTTTCTCCCTGTATTCGAGATGGGGAAGAAAGAGCTGCTATATGTTTCTCACTCCCCTCTGGTTTTTAGGCACAGTTGCTTGCTATGATGATGAAATGAAGATTGGATTTCCTGAAGATCTTGCCAATGAGTCTTGGCAAGCAGATGTGGTTGGTAGGTCTTGCCGATTAGTTAATTGGACCCACCTTACTGACAACACTTGGTTCAGGCTCATCAAGGTTGAACTTCCAACAAATACGTGTTCACTGTGTGTAGAACATTAGGTTAGGATTAAAAGGAGGGAAAATGACAATCCCTACCTTGAATGAGTTCTCTGGGTTTGTAACAGCTGAAGTATCTTGCAGGGTAGGACAGACTATAAAGCAGGAAAGATTGGGAATAGCGGAGAGTCAATTCCCATGGAAATCTCTTCCTGCTTTTCCTAGAAAAGTGTAGTTTTGCTAAAAAGAAAAACAAACCCTCCAAAAGCTTTGTCTCTGGGTTAGCTGACCCTTAAAAAAAAAAATATATATATATATATATGTATATATATATATATATGTATATACACACACACACACACACATTAGGAGATAAATTGGATTGGGAATATTTGGAGGTGGGGGGCAAATTCTACAATGAACACCAACCAAAGTCAAGCACTTTGCTGAAACTTTCGTGATGCTTTGTGACTTTTTCTGATTTCCTCTCTGACTCCTCTAGATTCCTTTGGCAATGAAATCTTGAATTGTGCCCCTGTTATGAACTCAGAAAATCTTACCATGAGAGTCATGTATGAGAGCTGTGCTGAAAGAGTGGTAAGTGTTTGCTTTGGGATAAATTTGAGCCATTTCTGACTGGATAGGGTATTTTAGTTGTGGCAAATGGAAAACCACTGAGCCATGAAAACAGATGTCAGATAAATATTACAGGTGGCAAAGAGAAGCTATTATTTTCTAGGAGGCCGCTGTAATTGGAGACTAGGCCTGTGATATTTATTGACAGTGTATAGCTGAGCCTCTGTTTATTAGTGATAATCATCACTAACAAAAAAGAAACCTGAGGAATCATTAGAACTCATGTATCCAAGGTATCTATGCTATATAAGCCATTTAAAAAAAAATTTGTGAACAGCATGCCAAGGCATAAACTAACTTGGGAGTAGGTTTGGCATGATAGTTCTAATTCCCTTATTTACTGAGATTGTGGACAATTTCCTTTTTGGAGCTCTTTGTCTGCAAAGTAAGGGGGTTAAAATGATGAAAATGCTTCTCACTTTGGTTTGAGGTATTCTGATCTCAGCAACCCGATTCTGAGTACAGAGAACAAGATTTGTTTGGGGAAAAAAGTATAATTCTTTGTGTTCTGAGCAAGATCAGTTTATTAACAGTGAAGCCTATAGTTGCTAATAAAGTGAGTCAGACTGGGTCCCCTCAATCAGGTCAATGACTTTGTGTGTGCATGTCTTCATTTTATTTCCATTAGAAAATATAAATTATTGTTATTTAGAAATTTTTGGCCCATTAACTTTCTTTTTAACTTTTTTCTTTCCACTAACTTCTGCCATACACTCCGAAATTTCAATTATAAAAGTGGAAAATCTTCTTTAATAGTTTTCTGAGGGATTTGCCACTTTTAAATCCTTGAAAATTACATGCAACTAATTGAAAGAATGTGTAAAATGATTTTTCTGGTTACTTTTGCTTATAAACTTATATAATTATAAAAATATCAATCAAATATTTCTCAGAATTTGGTAGGTTAATTCCACAAATGCTTTTTCCCTTTTAGATAATATAAAAGAATCCATAATTCCTGAGGAAAAGCTTTTTCCTGCATTTCTTACTACCCTTTACTTTAATTTTGTAAGAGATACTATAGTGTGACTACTTGTACTATAAATGTTACCTTATAATTGTATTCTCCACCAAATCTCTTAATTCACATTCGTTTTCACCTGTTATGTTATTCTAAAATGGAAAGTCCTTCCATATTTTCTTAAAGTCAAATCCTATGATCCAGTTGACTTTATACTTATAGTAATCTCATTAAATAGGAAATGTAAGCATTCCATTTTATAGATAAAGAAAATGGGACTTGAGAAAATGTTTCCTTCTGAAAGTTACATAGTAAATGATAGCATGGTGGGTAAGCTAATACCAATCCATCTTTAGAGGACATTTAGACCAACTCCTAAACTACATTGGTTTCTAAACCTAAGCTATAACTTGTCTCGCATCATTTTTATTTATATATACTTCATGCTTGTTTGGTAGAATAATGGGAGGGAGTTGGAAATGGAAAGCCTGGGGTTGGTCACACATGGGTACAGGATATGCCTTGCTCCTTTTCAAGAAAAAAAATTTTTTTTAAATTTTGCAAAGAAATCTGAGTATAGGATTTGAACACAGGAACAGATAGCAAACCTTGGAGGATGAGATATAATTCTTACCCTTGTTTCAAGGATATGTGTGTGTTTATGTGTATGGGCATGTGCAAAATACCTCTGAGTGAGGTAATAGTTTGAATTCAGGACTTTTAGCCTGCAAAATTTCATTGATTCAGGAGTTGTTATAGCAGAACGAATTGCATCTTGTCTCTTTTCAGCATGGGAAGTATCAAGTAAATCTGCGGTTCCTGCCCAACAAGATCACAAGCAACCAGACTATAATCTACCAGGTCGGATGTCCTGCCATTCAAGGTGATGAGGGTCGTGGTGGAATTTTGACAGCCACAAACTGTACCAAAGATTCTATGTCTGTGAGTATGTCAATCTGATCATCCTTTTGGAGGGTAGCTTTTTGATTTCTTTATTATACATGTGATATATATCTAAGTCTAAGCAAGTGGCAGCCAGGTGGCCTAGTAGATAGTGCCAGGAATTAGGAAGGCCTACATTCAGATCTTACCTCAGACACTTAATAGCTGTCACAACCCTGTTTTGTGGTCTAATGAAAATATAGTAGACTTCTAGCTGAGAATAACTGGATTCAAATCCTGCCTTTCATATTAGCCAGGACAATTTGGGCAAATTATTTAAGCTTTTTAAACTTCAGTTTCCTCACCTGTATAATGGCAGTAATCAATTTTAGTTCTTATTTTATAGGGTTGTGGCAAGAATCAAATAAGAATGCACATAAAGTGCTTTGTAAACTTTTAAGATTATATGTAAATATGTACATTTTTTTAAAAACTAGAATTTCTTTTTCTTTCAGATTTCCTTTCCACAGAACCTACCTGATTTTGATGAGACTATGGTATGGGTTGTTATTTTTTAATTAAGAACTTAAAAGTAACTTGCATTTCTACTTGTGGGTATTAACTTATTTTAAAGGGCTTTAAGGATAAAGCATCATTTGACCTTGCCTATAAAACTTAATTTATGCATAAACATCTAAGAAGCCTTTTTGATTTCAGGTTTCAGAACCTCAGATGACTTGGATGGTCATTGTGGGTGATAGCCCTAGAACACAAACACTTTCTCTTCATCAAGCCATGCAGCAGGGCTACACTTTCGTCAGGGATGCTAGGAAGGTCATCCTCCAAGTTTCTTTCGATGCTGCTGGAGTCCTGCACTATGAGGTATGTGTGTGATTTTATAAAAAGAAAGTAATATTTGAATATCCCTTTCTGTGGCAGGAATTTTTTATTTGCTTATTTCTTTATTTTGGTCTGGACCTGTGATTTCATTAGTTATAGAGAACTCTAGGGCATATAAACTCCTTCCACAGATGTGAAGATTGACAATTTATCTCACTCTTTTTTTCAGTTGTGTAAGACCCTTTATGACCCCACTTGGGGTTTTCTTGGCAAAGATATTGGAGTGGTTTGCCATTTCCTTCTCATTTGACACATGAGGAATCTGAGACAAAGAGGATCAAGTGATTTTCCCAGAGTCACAAAGTCAGTGTTTGAGACCAGATTTGAACTCAGAAAGATGAGTCTTCCTGATTCCAGAACTGGCACTCTATCCATTGTGTCACCTAGCTGCCCCAACGGCATATCCTTCATATTTTGTGAAGGACAACTGCCCACTAAATATCTTTGTAACCATTCTGCCCACTACTATTAGTATTCTTCAGCAACAAAAAATGTAGGCACGCAAGTTTTCATGCTTATTCAATGGAAGTATCAGAAATGCTTAATGAAGCAGTTACTTCATACAAAAAGTGCTTTCCTAATTTATAAAGTAAAGTCACAGTTACTTAGTTTCTCACAGCCAGAGAAAAGGCTGTTTTATCAAAATGGTTAGGTTTTATGTAATTCAAACAAAAGCATTGATACATAGATTAGCTTTGGTATTGATGCTTTTTCTTCAAATTTTTTTTTCAAATTGATGTCTATTTGAATTTTAAACAACTTTTTTTTAACAGCAAGGAGACAATCACCTGTATACCCTGGCTCTCCAACTTACATATGGATCTCCTGAACAGAGACTTACCCTCTCCTCCCGAATGGTTTGCATATTAGGTAAGGCCACTAGAAGCTAAGACTACATATTTATATAGAAGTCTTGTATAAGATTGACATGAGCAATACTAATCTCTCTTCCAGGTCCAGCCACCTGTAATTCAACACATCTGACTCTTATTATACCAGAGTTTCCAGGGACATTGACAGCCATAAATATAGAGAATCAGAATATTCTCATCAATATGTCAAAGAGCAGTGGTATTGCTTTAGAATCAAGAAATGGTTCAAGACTTCACTTCAACAAAAGAATTCTGAAATCTAAAGTAAGTTTCTTATGGTTTGGCATGATTTTCCTTCTACATGTATTACTGATTGCGAAGAGCCTGCTCTTCGCTTGGTTGGGTCTCTGGAGGTGGGATGGCATGGTGAAAATGAAATGAAAACAAGCCAGAGTGCAAGTCAAATTGCAGAGGCTGTTCCTTCTAGTGCCATCTGCTGATTTTCATTTTTATACCCTTTTTTCTTTATGATCTCATACAGGTTTTGATTTCCCATACTTTCAAAATCATATATTAACTTTTGAAACATCACAAGATTGGCATTTACTAATTATCTTACTGTGGTTAAACAAAGAAGCAAGCTTGTCAAGAATTATTCATTATGGCCTGGCTTAGTTGGAACTTATTCTTTTCAGCCATCCGTAAGGTTCTAGAACATCAGTTCCTAGCTAAGCATAATAGTTAATTATATTTTAACTAATTATATCATGTATATAGTTACGTTATACTATTCATTCCCATCATAAATCAAGGAGATAGTTATGGTAGTTGATTACATCTAATAAGATACAATAATATCAGTCTGGTCCAAATTTTGTTCCCATGCTATTCTTTCTGCTATGGGGTTAATAAGAATGCAGTTCTGGTAGGATGATTCTGTGCTAATTTGTCATTGCCTTAATTTCCTTGTGTTTCACTGTTTCTTTGGTCTGTAGGAGTTTGGGAACAAACTCAGGCCAGATATTTTCTTGCTGGGAACTTTAGAAACTTGCATTAACTCACTAACTGCTGGTTTTTGCTGGGCTGATTCTAGGGGAAATTTCTATACTCTGGGGGGTTGCACAGGGGTTTATTTTGGGATAGTGGGTAGTCTATGGCTGTGATTGTTCTTGCCATGAACCTGTATTGTTTTTTTGTGTCTACTTTGAGCCGGATAAGGATATTGATTGCAATAATTTCAATGCAAGTGAATGTCACTGTAAAAAGAATCACATGGGGTAAACTGAGTGTGGAATTTCCATCCTCCTGACAACCTGCCGTGCTGGATTGTCAGAGCTTGTGAGTAGCCATGCTAAACCTCACAGCCTCAATGGCTTCCGACAACTGATATCATGTTTTTCTCCTCAAAGGGTAGGAGGGAAATAAGAGAATTTGGAACTTGAAAATTTCTTAAACGTTATTGGGAAGGAAGGGACAGTGAGAGGCAGCACAGTCAAGTAGGACCAGGGTTCAAATATGACCTCAGATATGTGGGTAAGTCACTTAACCCCAATTACCTAGCCCTTCTCTTCTGTCTTAGAATTAATACTAGGATAGAAAGTAAAGGTTAAAAAAATGCAATTGGGAAGTATTTAATAAAATAATATATTAAAGTTTTAGTTTTTTAAATCCTTAGTTTGTCTTGGAATCAATGCTATGTATTGGTCCTATGTCAGAAGAGCAGGAAAGGGCTAGGCAATGGGGGGTTTAAATGGACTTGTCCAGGATCACAAAGCTAGGAAATTACTGAGGTAAGATTTAAACCCAGGACATCCCATCCCTAAGTCTAGCTCTCAATCCACTGAACCACCTGGTGCTACCCCTGTAATTGTTTTCAAAGTTAAGATAATTTTTAGCTCATAGTGCCTCTCAAAGGAAGAAGGTATAAGTAAGAAAAATTACTTTATTGATGACTTTAAGGAATCCAGACCTCATTAAAATGAAGAGATTAAACTAAATCTCTACACATATGGTCACTTACAGTGTTAAGATCCCAGGAAGCTATTTGTTGACGATCTAATTTTCTGTGTTTTTAAAACATAACAGCTCTCTGGTACAGTGAATGTCTCATGCACTATGAGTGAATTTTCCCAGTGGCCTAAGGTCACACACCTATTCAACCTCACAAGTAGCAAACCTTTCATTTTCTACTTTTTTAAGAAAATTTTCTAAAATTCTTTGTTAAAACATAGGAGCCTTTTCTTGAAGATTTGTTCACTAGTCTCAACATCAGTTCTTAAGTACAAAGAGCTCTGTACTGCTTTATGGGGTCACCTCTGCCACTTACCTGGTAACCTCGGGCAAATTGTATACCTTTTCTGGTAGCTGGTATCCTCATCTTTAAAATGAATGAGTTTGGACCCAATGACCTGTGAATGGGATAGAATTAAGTGTGTAATTCTTAAAGTAAAGCACTCAGTTTATTACCCACTATTCTCAAGGCAAAGCATCCAGCTTATACCTCCCCTACCCCAACAGAAATGAAATGTGTAAATAAGTCTGTTTTCAGCTTCAAGGATGTCTAGTTATTTTAGGACCAGACTTTTTATCTCTCACTTCAAGGGCATCATCAGGGCCCAAGAAACAAGGAGTCAGCCCAGTTGCTTGCTACTTCCTTATCTCATCTTGCCCTTGAAAATTTAGAGTTGGCACTCTTACCCATGTGATGAGCTCATGTACTTTGCTATTTCCTTATTGGGGTAGAATTTGTGCTTAGATTGTGAGCCTGGCCAAAGAGTGGCCAGACAGAGGAGGGGGCGGGATCTCAGGAGCCTATAAAACGCTTGTATTTGGACCCAGATGATTTGCATTTTGCCAGTAGAGCATTTGCTTTTCCTCATGAGAAAAAGAAGTAAACTTCTCTCTCTTTCGCTCTCATTTTCTGCCTCTAGGTTTGTAATTGTAATTCAGATGGTGGTCATCTTTATTCCACTCACCTATAAAGTCACTTCTGGCTTTAAATTTAGGATCCTTCTCCAGAGAAAGAACTGATAAGTAGAAACAGAAGACATAATTCATATATACATTTTTTTATTGTTGTGTGATGCCTTTTGTGGTGCAGAGAGGGGAAGGAAGGATTTTTTATGTATTTTTAATTTTAACGTAATCAACAAACTAACTTTAAAAAATGTAAGATTTTTTTAAAAATCTAGGATTCTATAATCATATCATTATGAGTGAGGACTACTGAGGGATGTAGGCCTATCAGATTTATAATATGCCTCGTGTTCATTTAGTCAGTGGACATCCCTCTTCACACCAGTATCCTGCAGTCATTTGTTCTTCACCATTGTCTGGATTAAAGACCCAGGAGTCTTTGTGTCTCCTTTGTAACACAGTGACTGGCTTTTGATAACTGTCTCCCACTTATACATCTTCCTATAACTTCCAAGTTGAGACAGTCCTTTGAGATAATGCAACTCAACCCACTCAGAAATGAAGCCAGAGAAGTAAAACAAGATACTCAGGGCCACGTAGCTAGTTGATGTCTGAGCCAGACCTACTTCTTCCTAAGACTATACCTTTCTTCTGTCCCATGCTTACATTTCTGGGTCCCCACATAAGTGTTGGTGATTTGGTGGGAGGAGGAAGAGGATGTTCTGTTGTTGTATGTGGTCTCTATCTCATTGTCTCTTATTTTTGACTTTGCATAGACATTAGAACAGGCAGCTAGGTGAAACAGTGGATAGAGTGCCTGGTCTGGAGTCAGGAAAACTCATCTTTCCAAGTTCAAATTTGATTTTTAGACATTTACTAGCTGAGTGACCCTGGGCAAGTCACTTAACCCTGTTTGCCTCAATCCCTCATATATACAACAAACTGGAGAAGAAAATGGTATCTTTGCCAAGAAAATTTCATATGGGGTCATAAGAAGTCATACATGACCAAAAAAAGATTGAATTTCAACAAGGACTTGGGACATTCATCACATTGAGGCATTGTTGTACAAAGGGAAATAATCCCTACTCAAAAAAAACCTCCAGAATGAATTGATCTAGAGTCACTTGACCTGTTTTTTTCCCTTTTCTTTCCTTTGCTTCCTTCTTCCTTCCTTCCTTTTTTTTAAACACTAAAAGCAAATCTATAAACATATCCTGCTACCTCACACTAGCCCTGGTGACTAGTTATATTAATCCTTATTCTCTTTCCAGGTGTCTGAGAATGGTGCAGGTGTTCAGTTTTACTTGCCTTTAGTAAAGCTAATTTTTGATTATTATGGGGATATGGTACCCACGATCATCAATCCTGTATCCTGTGAGTCACCTGTTTCAGTAGGTAAGGACATTATTTGACTTTGTCTTTACCATTTTATTTTGTTTTTTCTTCTCTCCGTTCTGGCCATACCAGCCTTTATGGACGTACGTTTCAAGTGAGTTACACAGAATCGAAGGGCCTAATATTCTATCAAAGAATCAGGTACTAGAAGTCGTAAACCAGTATTTCATCAGGTAAAACTCTCCCCCATTGAGGAGAGATGAAAGGAATAAGCATTTGCGGATTGTCTGCTATGTGTTGGGCATTGTGCTTAGTGCTTTACAATCTTATTTGATCCTCATAACAACTCTGGGAAGTAGTTGCTATTATTATTCCCATTTTATAGCTGAAGAAACTGAGACTGATAGATCAAGTGACTTGTCCATAGTGTTGTGAGGGTTTATTTAGTAATTAATTTAGTATTAGTGTTGGACCTAGCGGGAAGGGCTAGAGAATTCCAAAATGGAATGAAGGAACAGGAAGTAGGGCTTGTGCTTTGAGAGAGACTCCATTAGTGGTTGGGAACATAACTGTTGCTAACCCTGGGAGATCTCAGAGTTAGGGAAAAACTGCATCCAGATTCCCTGGGATCCTGAGACGTGGAGGCTTTCAGCAAGTGGACAAGACCTGCAGAGCTGCATCGAGTGGGGAAGTGGTTTGGGATCTGGTGGACAGCATTTTGAGATCACTCTCCCTACCTGAGTACCTTGGATCACCTTGGCTCTTGGCATCCTGTGATCATCCTTGGATTACCATGAGGCCCCAAAGCCACCCTCAGGCCCTTTAGCTGTGCTGACCAAAACCTGGCTGGAACCAGGTTTGAGGGAGCCTCCCCTGTGACTTCAGTACTGCTCCTTTGGGCCCTGCCTGACTTGGGTCAATTAGAATAGTGTAGTTAAGTCCTTCCCTGCCCACTGTGGTTTGCCCCTTAGGTTTTCAAGTGTAGAATTCCCTATCCCATCCTTTATTTAGTTACCCTCAATTAAACTGTATAAACTTTTACCTTGCCTGCTGGTTCCATAGACCCTGGCCTAGGGTGAGCTGGGTGTCCGTTAGGCCAACTGCCATTCCTGCAGATGTTAAAACAGTGAATCCTGGTCTCCCTATCCTGGTTGATCCTGTCTCTCCTTCAACCCAGTGTGGACCCACAAACCATTTAGGTTATATTTTAACATCCCTGGTGCCTCATCTTTACGATAGTCACATAGCACTAAGTGTCTGAGACTAGATTTGAATTTGGATTTTCCTGACTTCAGATCCAGTGCTTTATCTTTCCTTAACTAAATAACCAACAAGTTAGTAGCTTCTAAAGCTCACGCAGTAAACAAATCTTTCTTCTGTGTAAACTATAGTTATAGATGGTACCTGTACCCAAGACGGCTTTATGGACTTTGAGGTCTACAGTCATCAAACTAGGCCAGCCTTGAACCTGGACACACTCCAAGTAAGAGACACATCCTGCCAGCCAGCCTTTAAGGATCCATTTCAGGAGATGGTTCGATTTCATATACCCCTGAATGGGTGTGGAACAAGTGCAAAGGTTAGTAATGTGGAAGGGTAAAAGATCAAGACCTGTCCTCAAGTTAACCAGTTACTAAAGAGCTCTTCCTTTAACTGTCCTTAAGTTTGAAAGAGACCAAGCTGTCTATGAAAATGAAATACATGCTCTTTGGGCAAATCTCCCCCCAAGCAAAATCACGAGAGACAGTGAATTCAGGTAAGAGGCTCTAAGCCTAGTACTAGATTGTCTCTAGGTCAGTATCAGATTGTCTAACTTTGGAAACTCTTACCTTCATGTCTTCCTTCCTCTACCCCCATCTCCCTTAGTTTGACAGTGAGATGCTATTATAGCAGTACTGACCTCATAGTCAGAACAAACATCAGCAGTCCTCCTTCTCCAATTGCTTCAGTGGAACCAGGATTAGTTTCCTTAACCCTTCAGAGCTATCCAGGTAAGAGCAATATAGATGTTTCTGAGAAGCACAATTCCATGGCACTTGAACTCCTCCCCAAGACAAGACCAATTTCCTATTTGTCACTTTTCCATAGCCCGTATGCATTTTAGTCCCTATTGGCAAAGTGACCTTTGCCAACTTAATTTTACCCAATCCTAGTTATGCCTGAGTAGTTATAGTCAGTGACTTCTATTATTATCAACCGTGTTATTACAATAAAATAATCTCTCCTGGATGACTGTCTTGTCATGTTGGAGGGGCTTATGTAGTTCAGTGAAACCACGAGCTATGCCATGCAAGATTATGCGAGATAGACAAATCACAGTAGAGAGTTATAACAAAAGGTGATCCATTGGCAAAAGAAAAACAAGAAGCCACTCCAATATCTCTGTCAAGAAATAACCCCTTGCACATAAGCTGGGACAGACTTCAGGAGATAATTGAACACAGAAAGTCCTGATATGCTATGGTTCATGGGGTCACAGAATTGGACACACTGGAATGATAGTAACAATAATATGAATTCTAATAGCCTAGTATTTTTATGGTACTTCAATATTTGTAAAACAATTTACATATTACTTGGCTCTCATAACAAATGTGTTAGGGGTGCTATTATAGAGGCAGCTAGTAGAAGTAGATAGAATGCTTGGTCTGGAGTCAGGAAGAACAGAGTTCAAATATGGCCTCATATACTTATGAGTTGTGTGACCCTGGGCAAGTTACTTAACCTCTACCTGCCTCAGTTTCCTCAATTATAAAAAATGAGCATAATAGCACCCATCTCTCAGGTTTCTGATGAGATAACATTGACAAGAGTAAGCACTTAATAAATACTTATTTGTTTCCCTTCCCCTATTATTATTATTATTATAGTTTATAGGACTATATATAATTATACTAAGATATATTATGCTAAATATATAATTATTAGAAAACTAAAACTAAGTGACTTGCTCAGACTCATACACTTAATAAGTATTTGAGGCAGGATTTTCCTTTTGGTCTTCTTGAATCCCATCTGGCACTTCCCTATCTTACTATGCCTCTTGGTTTCCTCATATTTGAACTCTGATCTCAACACTTCAAATATCCTATAAGAAATTTTCCCTTCTCTCCTAGACAAGTCCTATCTACAACCTTATAGGGACAATCAGTACCCAATTGTAAAATTCATGCGTCAACCAATTTACTTGGAAGTACAAGTTATAAATAGAAATGACCCAAACATCAAACTAGTCTTAGATGACTGCTGGGCAACAACATCAGTGGACCCTGCCTCTCTTCCCCGCTGGAATGTCATTGTAGATGGGTAAGTCTACATCCCATGCCTCAAAACTAATCCATTCTTAGGCGCAAAATTCTGATGGTTAAACTAACAAGCTACCTATGGAACAATGCAGTCACTCAGGTCCATAGGAAAGGTGAAGTTGGACTGCCTTCTTAAAATGAATGGTTGGAAATAGCATTTACTAAGCTCTTATTATATAGCTTGAGCACTGGGGTTATAAAAATGGCCTCTGATCTTAAGGAGCCTACATTCTGATGAGGAAAGCAATACATGTTGGGAAATGATGGCAAGGGAAAGGGTAATTTGCTATGGTGAGAAACTAAATTGACACTATCCATTTAGAAACTATGATGAAGCTGATCTGATCATGATTCATGACATCAGAACTCTAGGGAAAGGTATATGTGTGGGAAGATATGGAAAGGGGAAATGTCAGTTGCCTGAAAAAGACATTATGGATGAGGGGGTCTGAAAGGAGGGAGTGAAGTAAAGCCTGACTAAGGCTTTCTTAATATAGTGATTCATGAAAGCAGGGTCCCTGGACAGAAGTTCTTCCAGGGCATGGTTTCTGAACTGGGCAGGAGCTATTAAAGAGGTTCCTTGACCTGAGCCAGGATGGAGATGGGGCCAAGCATGATCAGGTGACTCTTAGTTGAGCCATTTTTCTTTTCTTGAATCTAAGATCATGTTCCAAGCTAGCATATATTCTCAAATTCTCAAATAGTAATAGAAGCTGGGGTTCATGAATGTAGGGCTTAGCACAGTGCTGGCACATCATAGGTGCTTAATAAATGCTTATTGAAAGACCAGAGACTTATCTCTGGAAGCATCTAGAAGTTTTGTAATAAAGTTACAGGTGGAATATGTCTAAACCAATGGTGTCATATTAAAATAGAAATAGAAAATAGAAATAGTACCACTAATCCATGCATAAGGAGTGTTTCAGGCCACATATTGACTTAGTTTTGAAATGGAACAGAGATTATATTACATTTTTATTTATTTTGTTTAATATTTCCCAATTACTCTTTAATCTCATTCAAACTGCACCAAGGGCTTTATGTTTTACAGGATCAAACCATGTTGTCTTTTTTTTCTTGCCTCCTAGCTGTGATTATAAACTAGACAACTACCGCACAAAATTTCATCATGTGGGCTCTTCAGTGAAATACCCTAATCACTACCAAAGATTCGAAGTAACTACTTTTGCTTTCGTATCTGGTGGTCAAGCTCTCTCTAGCCTGGTAAGTAATCAAAGTTGCATTGGCCCTCCTGTGAGATAAGTTATTAGACTTTCTTTCCTTTGTTCACTTATACCCTTCTTTAGATCTATTTCCACTGCAGTGTCTTGCTCTGTGACCAGTCCTATCCAGATTCTCCTTTGTGTTCAGTGACTTGCCCTTCGTCATCTAGGACCAAAAGAGGTAAATACTTAAAGACCTTGTGACAGGCTCAAAGCTTTAAAAGCCTTGCCCATCTTGGAGGTAAGAACTGCTATTCCCTAATCTTTGTGCTCTCCCCTTCTTTTTATTTTTATTTTATTTTATTTTTTTATGACTTTGAATTTTTATTTTTAGAAAAATTTTCCATGGTCACATGATTCATGTTCTTACTTTCCCCTCAACCCTCCCCAAATCCCTCCTCCCATAGCTGATGTGCATTTCCACTGTTTTTAACATGTGTCATTGATCAAGACCTATTTCCATATTATTGATAGTTGCACTGGTGTGCTCCTTTAGAGTCTACATCCCAAATCATGTCTGCATCAACCCATGTGTTCAAGCAGTTGCTTTTCTTCTGTGTTTCCACTCCTGTAGTTTCTTCCTCTGAATGTGTATAGCGTTCTTTTCCATAAGTCCCTCAGAATTGTCCTGGATCATTGCATTGCTGCTAGTACAGAAGTCCATTACATTCAGTTTTACCACAGTGTATCAGTCTCTGTGTACAATGTTCTTCTGGCTCTGCTCCTTTCACTCTGCATCAATTCCTGGAGGTCATTTCCGTTCACATTCTCCCCTTCTTTTTAAAAAAAGTTCATTGCTTTCTTTGAGACTCAAATATCACATCCTCCATGAAGGCTTTCTTGATTCAGTTGAGGGGGAGGAATAGTGGGAGTCTTATTCTATAGACTTTCCTACAGCATTTTGTTTTAGATTACTCTTTTATTGTTCTATGACTATTTACCTGTTATTCTCCATGCTATACCAGACTAGGTTTCTCCTGGGGCAGGGACTGTTCACCTATGTATCCCAGTACTGAGTGCATTACTGAACACAGTTAAGGGTTTAAGGGTACTATAGTGCTATTTATCTACTTTAAATAGTCATTTAACTATTGCCTTACTCCTTTAACCTTGTCTCTTAAAAGCATGGAGAGTAAATAGCTGCCTAGAACCATAAATTAGTTTAAAAAAATCAAGGATACCATCTCACCATAGAACCATTGTTCTGAATTGCTTTAGAAGCATCTATTTCATCAGTTGTCTCATCTTTTGTAGACATCATCACTTCCACCAGAATTAAGAATAAGAAACATTAGGACTCATTTAGAAAACAAAATCTTAGGAATGTTTCCACTAGTCCTAATAAGGTTGCTTATAGTGGTTTGAAGAGGAATGCCATTCCATAATACGTGCTTTTATAAATCCATGTTCCCATCACTAATTTGGATAACCAGATGTTAACATTAAGTATGCATGCATGGTTGTGTATGTATACATATGTACATACATTTTTTCTCTCCCAAAGAGACCATTAAAGAAAAGCCTACAATTACAAGTCTTCCTGGACCTTTCCTCTTGGTATCAGATTGGGCCCCCTCATTTAGAGGTATGACACAAGACATTGGAGAAACTTATTTTTATTGCTTAGGGTTATTTAACTTTAAGTTCAAATACTAAGTCTTGTACTCAGATTCCTAAACCAGTTAATTATACTTGTTTTTAAAAGCACTCTTCTGATTAAGAATTGGCTTTATCCTTTTAGCACTAGATCCTCATTAGCAAATGAAAATTTAGTTGGGAAAGTACTGATTCTGACAGTTGCTAGGGCTTCTAATGACATCTTATTAAGACTGATAGTGCTGTTCTTTACCATGGGAACTTTTAAGAATGACCTTAATTTTATTGTGTAGGCATGACTTAAAATCTGACTCTTGAATATGTTTTCCTTGCCTTTTAGGACCCATGGATTCTGAAAGACCTTGGCTCAAAAAAACAAGTATTGCCCTCAAAGTAGGGGCTGTTCTAGTTGTAGTAATATTTGTTGTGGTAATACTTTGTCTTGTTAAATGCGTGCTAGGTAGGACAAGAACTGTGGTTTAACAAAGGAACTTGCTTAATAAAGTCATCTAAGCATCTGTTTTATTGTACTTCTTGAGAGTGGAATTGGTTGTGTGTTTAGAGTTGACAATAGTCAACCATTGACCTCTTTCTATAGCTCTTTGCATCCATCCTGGAGACTACCTTCCCAAACTGTTTTTTTTTAATCAGTACTTATACTAGAAAATAGTGTGGTTTCTTTAGCTGGAGAAATAGAGATATTTACATTTTATGGTTAAATTCCAATTTTCTTTCTACTGAAACTAAGTGGGCTACTTGGAGATCTTAAACATGCTCTCTATCTCACTTTAAATATATCTGTGGATCAAATTCAAGCTCTGTCAATAATAAGCTAGAGGGATTATATTTTATGAATTAAAAACAGTTCTTGAGATCCATCCCCTTCCTCTGGACATGATGAGGTTGCCAAATAAAGTTTATTATAGTGTGTACATTATCTAGATTTATTAGCAAAAAGAGTTGCTGCCTTTTTTGCATTTTCAGCATATCTAGGTCATTAAAAATCCACTAAAATTATTTCTTATGTACCTATTCTGTCATACCTATGAAGTTAAAGAAGAAATAAGATAATTTCCCTAATAGTAAGTTTTCTTTTCTTTTTTAAAAATATATTTATTGGAGCAGCTAGGTAGCACAATGGTAGAATTCCAGACTTGGAGTCAAGATAGTCTGGGTTTCAAATCTAGCCTCAGACACTTCCTAGCTATGTGACCCCAGAAAAGTCACTTAACTATGCCTAGCTCTTGCTTTTCTATTCTAGAGTTGTTACTTGGAAAGAAAGTAAAGGCATATATAAATACATATACATTTTGAGTTCCAACTTGTTTCCATCCTTCCCTTCTATCCTTGCATCACAGAAGGCCAATATTTGATACAGATATATGTGGAACCATCAATGCATACTTTCATATATCTACTTTTCTTTCTCTAGAAGTGGATAGCATTTTCCTTCATGAGTCCTTTGTAATTGATTTGAAAATTAATATTACTCAGAATAGCTTGGTTATTAACAGTAACTCTACAAACAATATTGCTGTTACTTGTATACAGCATTCTCTTATTTCTGCTCATTTCGCTCAGCATTATTTCATGCAAGTCTTTCCATTTTTTCAAATCAACCTGCTTATTACAGCACAGTAGTATTCCATCACAACCGTATAGCTCAACTTATTCAGCAATTCCCCAATTGATGGGCATTCTCTTAATTTCCAGTTCTTTGCCACCACAATGAGAGCTGCTATAAATATTTTAGAGCATCTTTTCTTTTTCCCCTGAATGCTTTGGGAAATGGTCCTTAAAGTGGTATTGCTAAGCCAAAGGGTCAACACAATTTTATAACTGTGGGCAAAATTTCAGATTGTTCTCCAAAATGGTTCAAACAGTTCACATGTGCACCAATTGTGTATCAGTGTCCCAATTTTTCTACATCCTCTCCAACATTTGTCATTTTCCCTTTTTATCATTTTGGCCAATTTAATAGGTGTGAGATGGTACCTCAAAAATATTTTAATTTGCATTTCTATAATCAATGATTTAGAGCATTTTTTTCATGTGACTACATAGCTTTGCTTTCTTTTTCCAAGAACTGCCTAATTATATCCCTTGACCATTTATCAATTGGGAAATGACTCAATCTTAAAAATTTGACTATATATTTGAGATATGAGGCCTTTATCCAAGAAACTGCTTATAAACATTTCCCCCTAATTTTCTGCTTTCCTTTTTAATCTTGGCTACATTGGTTGTATTTGTACAAACACTTTTTAACTTAATGTCAAAATTATCCATTTTATTTCCCACAATGCTCATAAATTTTCCCTGGCCATAAATTTAATATGTGGTATGTTCCATCTTTGCAAATGTTCCTAATTTCTGAAGGTTTCTGTAACTTGAGAGGGCTTAGCATTCTAACCTGTTGGAACCTTTGGATCCTTTGTCTTTTCCAATGTATTGACTACCTCTCCTGGTTTTATGCCACTTGCTGCTTACGAATCTTGCCAACTATTTGATAAGGTTATTAAGCAAAGAGGCACTCCACTAGAGATTCCATTCCAAACTAAGCTATTAATAACTTTTTAAAATGCAGCTATTGAGGATTCATACAACTGTACCTTTTTCTTTAAGCCTCCATCTCTATTTTCCATAAGGATAACACTTCTGCCAAGTATTTCTAGTACTTTCCTCTGACCTAAAAAACTCTATCAAAAAAGGAACTGTTAGGCTAATATGACTGATGGTAACAAATCATTTTTGCTGTATAACTTATTGCTTCCTCTTTTGGGATATTCACTAACCATATCTTTGATAATATATCTTGTAAAATTTTTCTGAGAACCAAAGGCTCACTGACCTAAACAATGCATGTTCCATATTCTTCCCTATATTGAAAATCAAGACACACTTGTCTTTCAATACTTATTCTTTTTTCTTTAAAAAAATTGTCAATTTAATAAAGCATGCATTT
The DNA here is from genome assembly GCF_016433145.1 of Gracilinanus agilis. NCBI lineage: Eukaryota > Metazoa > Chordata > Mammalia > Didelphimorphia > Didelphidae > Gracilinanus > Gracilinanus agilis. Next base: position 221,980,713 of record NC_058130.1, read on the forward strand.
TAATTTCTAAAGGTTAGCAGGATTATATATGAACCAATGAATTTGTTGTATGTTTATACATTTCTCTTAAATACTACTTCAATTCTCTACCATCCTTCAAATATCACTGACCAGGTTTAAACATTCATATCCACCAGTTCCTCATTACCCAAGTCCCTAGTTCATCTGGGTGAGATGACTAAGTTGATCAAGATCTCTTTACTTGTCTGAAGTCAAAACTTCATGAGCTATTATTATGCTATCATATCTAGTGCAGTTAATTTTCTGACCCAAAAAAAAGGCACAAAATAAGAATTGAGCAGCTGTCTCCTCTGAGAGGGTACTGTCTATCTTCTCTAGAAGGGTCTAATCCCCTCTTTGATCCTTTCTAAGTTATTGTCTTCAGCTTGTCTCTTTATTCTAAATTTTAGCTCTACATTTGCTTTTATCTTCTATCTCACTTTAATATGTATATTTATATTTAAATTTCTTTTCTGATCTCGACAAACATGAACATTTCCATGTATCAAGAATGAAAGAAGTTGTATATGAAACTAAATCTCTCAAGTAAAGTTTTTGAAATGTATATGAAATTTTGCACAACAGTAACCAACCCTGAATTGTTTGGCTATCTTTTTGAACTTATGTTCTTTTCCTCATTTTTGTTTTGTATCACTGTCACTTCCCCAATGTTCTTGACCTCCCTCCCCCAAAATAATGAAAAATGAAAAAGCCCTCTGTTGTAATATGCACAATCAAGTAAAATATACACAATTTTTAGGTCTGGGCTGGTTAGATCTCTATACATCCACATCAATCTCTACATACAACTCCCATTTTCATTTCCCATTAGAATGATTTCTCTCTTGAGTTCTTAGGGAAATTCTCAAGAATTAAATTCTCTCTCGTAGCATTTTAGCTCATGGAATTGTATTTTTCCTGAACTCTGAAGAATAGATGTCAAACTCTTATGAATATATTGTTGGATCTCTTCTATTCTCTAAATAATTTTCTTCCTTTTATGTTTATTAAATAAGGTTTGCAAGACACTTAGCATAATTACCTGACACGTAGGTAATAAATGATTATGCCTTTCCCTCTCCCATTTATTTACTCAATGTAGTTTTTATTGCTATTTTCAATTTTCCAGAACTACATTAAATAACAGTGGTAACTATGGACTACTGTTCTTTACCCCTAATATTACTGGAAAGGTTTATAATGTTACTTCATTACAGATGATGCTAGTTCTTTGTTGTTAGGTACAGTTTACTTTACCAAAGTCTATTTTTTTCTGTGCTTTTTATTTTTTTTAGCATAAATGCTTTATATTACCAAGGGTTTTTTCCCCTTCCTCTATAGATTTTTGGGATTTTTTCCCCTGTTATTAAGCTGAACTAATTTGCTTATAGTTTGTCTAATATCGGTAGTTATAGAGGAAATGGCCTGAACTTATACCCAAAATGAAGGCCTCCAGAAGGAACTCCTCAGTAGGAAAAGGAGACTGACATGACAAGGGATGTTCAAGAGTAAGAAGGTCCCAGGTGCTGAGGAAATACCATCGTGATGAAATCTGGAAAATTAGAAGTACAGCTGGGAGAGGATTGAAGCATGGCCAATCTGGATCAGTCCCCAAAAGAAAAGGATCCTGGAAGTAATGTGCCAGTGGGATGAGGGGGCCAGTAGAAGGGGGAAGAGAAGGCAGCTGAGTTATGTGATGAAATCAGGAGAGGAAGAAGCATAGATGGAAAGAAGATGAAATAGCAAATAGTACAGTTTGGGTGGAACAGAATATATATTGGGAAGCAGTATATCCTCAGTCAAGATGGTAATAGTCTCAAGATCATGTCATAGAAGAATTGTTTGAAGGAACTGGGATACTTAGCCTGAAGAAGAAAAGATCCAGAGTATGATAGAGACTAGATATTATTTTTGTCTTCCAGACAAAGGATTGTCATAAGGAATGGAATTTAGACTTAGTTTGGCTCCAGAGGACAGAACTCCAAATAATCAATAGAAATATCAAAAAATTAAAAAAAAAACTTCTCAGCAGTTTAAGTTCTCCAAAAGTAGAATAGTTTGTCTCAGGGGGAGATTAAGTTTTTCCTCACTGGAAGTCTTTTACACAAAGTCTGGATGAATACTTGTCAAGTGTGTTACAAAAGAGCATTCTTGTGAAATTATGGGCTGGACAAGATGGACTTTGTGGTTTCTTTCAACTCAGATTCAATGAGGACCTGAATTCCTCTCCATTTCTATCAGACATTTAATTTGGAGGGGTCACTTCCCCCAAGGTTCTCATCATTTTCAGACCAAAAATCATTCCAGATTAGAATTATGGAATTTAAAAACTGAAAGGAATCTCAGAAGCCATTAAGGTCTAATTTAAAAACACTCAAAAGTAAAATTCACTATAATGTGAAGCAGATTCAGGTAGTAAACGAGGATATTGTTCCTTTTCTAGATGCCAGGCCTATGTTGCAAGACTTGTGGCTTTCTAGTCTTGCCACTTTTTGAGTCTCTCTGGGTTTTTTTTTTCAGGCTATGCCTCAGAACTGAATTGTATATGACAATGTAGAAAATACCTAACAAGTACCACTTGAATAGGACCCAAATATGTAGTTCGAATATGTAGTAAATATGAAAGAAATTTTACCTCCTTGTGTTGGAATGAATTAGAGATCCTGCTTGTTGACCATAATTTGTGCTTTTATATATAGACATCGGTTTTTACTGCTGGTACTTTTCTTGAATTGTTTCCTATGGATTTCTGGTTATATCCATTACTATTTTCCCTACATTGTAGCTATTCTTCATACGTTTGTATCTTCCATCCACATCCATCTTCCTTTTTAGCTTAAAGCTCTTCTGATTAAATATGAAATATTCTAGAGGAAATCAGCCTAAAAGAAATGGGAAACACATTTGCTTTAATACACTCTTTCCTTGACTGGAGCAAATAAGCCCTAAGCAATTTAAATATATAGCATTAAGGTGGGGGAAGACTAAATGCACTTGTCTCCAGACTGACATAAAGATAAAATCATATATTATGCCAGAACCATATTTTGTCATGGTTTTCATACCACTAAGTGTGTGTACATACATGTATGTGTGTATACACACACACAAACACACATACATATATAATCTCCATCTATTGTCCTCTGCTCTCACTGTGTGACCATTTTATAATGATATTTTTTTATATCTTTTATGCTATTTTCGCCACATAAATTCTTATTATAAATATGGTATGGCCTTGTTGCTTCAAGCAGATGTAAAACTGCATTGCCCAGATTATGAGATGTAACTGAATGAGCAGCTCATTTAGTCTATCAACATATAATCATGGATAAATACTGCAGGTAGTAAATTAATGAAGCATTTATTAATTGCTTACTCTGTACAAAGCAGAGTTAAGTTCTGGAACTATAACTAGGAAACTAAGATAGTCCCTGATCTCAAGGAGCTCCCATTCCAGTGGAGGAGACAACCCATGTGGAAGGTTTCAATTGAAGTGAGATTCCTTGGTCCTTAGGGCACAAAACAAATGGCAAAGCAGATGGCAATGGCACCTCTTTAGTTTCCTTTTCACTGATAAAATCAGTTTCTTATGTTAAACCATTTGTATTTGACAAGGACTTTCTTTTCTAGATCTTCAGTAGATATATCTGTCTCATCTACAGAATTAATTGCCAGACTGTGCCAGTCCACAGAGTTGCTTCCTAGGGTGATGGCTTAGAACATGGGTCTGGAAGCATTATTATTTCAGAGATTTTTGGTCCAGGACCCTGGTCTATTTTCACCCTCATCTGAGGGGAGATGATGGTCAACTGGTGCTGTAATTCAACTTGCCTGGAACATGCTGCTTCCTGTGTTTACCCTAGAGTGTTCTAGACCCAGGTCTAAGAAATAGATTAAGCTAGATTTCATCAGGGAAATTGTGTAAGACTTTCAGCTTTCAACATGAAGGCAACATCATACCCTGATATAAACTGTGGGCTCAAAGTAAGGTGACCTGGGTTTGAGTCCCAGGATATCTTGAAGCCAACTTGAATTGAGTCAATTATCAAAATTTTGGTGTGAGCATTTATACCTTAGAAAATGGCAAACATACATCAGCACTTGATTCATTGTCTTGTTGATTGTCTAGACTTAAGACAATGATGGGGGAAATGTTAATAATACAGATTTAACTTTAATCTCTATATAAACATATATATTTAGAGAACTAGTTATTAAACACTAACCCATTCTTGATCTCAGATCTTCTGATGATTATATGTCCTAGGTCAAGTACTCAGTGTCACTGGATCTCAGTATCTTCATCTATAAAAGGAGGAGATTGAAGTAGATAATCTCTAATATGTTCCAGCTAAAAATATATAATTCTTATGAATTAGTAACTGCTGCCAATGCTCATCTTTTTACCAACTGTATTCTCTCAGTAATGCTTTATGACTGCAAATAACAGAGTGTCATGGTTTCATAGAAATAGACAATGTCATGTGAAAAGATACATGGCAATTATAAGCAGACCATACCTATTACCAATGATGATTAGTGCAGAAGAGGGAATATAAAAGGCATGAATAATTGGAAAAGGAGGTACAATGAGACACTAATAGATGGATATCTCAAATGGTACCTTTAAGATACTAAGGGAGCTAGAGGAAAACCTACAATCTGTTGGGAAGATCCTCTATGGAAAAGTTATGGAAGAACATATGAAGAAAGGAACATTGGATTTCTACCTCCACTGGTATAGTGTAAGGATTTAAATTTAGGGTTTGACTAAAATATGAGAATTATAAAATTGAGATTGTGGTCACCATTTACAAAAATAATTAACTTCTTATATCAAAAAAATCTGTTAGTAGCTCTTAATTTAATATAATACAAATACAGCAAAAGAGAGAAATGTAAGAAGGAAGTAGAAAAAATTTCCTAGCTAAATACCCAATAACTGCCAATTCAAAGAAATTTGGGTCAATTTTGACAAAAACTCCCTCAGGTCCCAATCTCCATGTGGAAGTCCAATAACCTCTTCAATATGCTTCTCACCAGAGTAAGCCTCTTCCTTTAGTTCCAGTCATCCACCCAGAAAGCCTCCAGAGCAGAATCCTCCTTACCCAGGAGAGTCTCCTCTTCCAAAGAGCCAAGGAATGGAATGCTTCAATCTTTTCCTTGATCTTGCCTTTTATAGTCCTCCTTCTAATCACGTCCGGTTTCTGAGGGTGTTGTGTTATTTAAATAAGTTCTGGGGGTTCCATTTAGAGATATTTGGGCTCATTTAAGCCTTAAGATATGTAGATATATGACAAACTTCCTGTGGACATTTTGGGGACTTTGGAAACTACATTTCCCATGATTCCTCTTGTAAAAATGGAGGCAGATAGGAAGTGTGATAATGTAAGAGAATGATATAAGACTCTTGGGGTCATTGGAGGTGGGCTCTCTTTGCTACCTGAGTGCATGCTCTCTGGGGGATGTAAAAAAATTAGGTAAGGGACTGAACATAATGGCTGAGGCAGTAATTTGAAATTTTTACAGGCATGTGTTTGATTTTATTCTACCAACATGGGCCTAAATAAAATATTAGTTATCCTCATAATATCAGCATTTATAATTTTTAATCATTACATTTTTGGCAACCAGAAGTTTGGAATGTGGACTCTCAATTTTTCAGATAGCCTACCAAGCCATGCAACTCAGACACCTCTGGATCCTTCCAGGAGCCTCAGACCTGCTCTTTTTCCACTCTTACTCTTCTCCTTGTTCTCTCCAGCCTCGAGGCTGCTTTTCAGGGAAAGTGGAAAATGGCTTTAAATGCCACTGGGCTGCTAGTTCTTTTGCCCAATGTCCAGGGCCTGGTCTTAATTTTTGATAATCATTCCTGACTTGCGGCCGCTCCTGATTTTCCTACCCCAGCCTCCGCTTCTGCTGCTGCTGACCTCCCATCTACTCCCAAGTTTGATTTCTGCTTCTGCTGCTCCTGCCTGCTGCCGACTCCTGAGTCCCCAGCCATTTTGAGTTCGATCCCAGAGACTGCTTCAGCCGCTGCTGCTTCAGACTTGGAAAGTATGCAAAGACCCCTTTTTCTCTCATTCTATGCACCTGGGACTTTACCAGTTTTCTCATAGACATTAATGACTTTTAACCTGAAAGGAACTTTTACTCCAAATATCACCCTCCATGTGATTCTTTAGCCACCCCTCCCCCACAAGCCCTTCACATGGATCTCCAGACCTAAGTTTTTCCCCATCTTGGCTAGCCTTTACTCTTCAATTGGGCCACATGGCCTATTTCAAACTTTCTTGCAATTATTAAACTGAAACTAAGGGGGAAATTCACCCCCATACATACTACTAGGCTTGCCTAAAGACTTGAACTCAAGCTCAGAGCAGAGCTTGATTGGAAAGACCTTGAATCAGACCAGAGGTGGATTTTAAAACCTCAGAACTGAATGGGTTTTATTTCTGTTTTTAAAAAGTCTCTGTATCTTACTGTATTTTGCTGATTAGTTTTGTGAATTAATTTTGTTATTTTGCTAATTTTTCCATTGCACTGAATCATTTCAAGCTAATGAATTTTGGCTGCTAGATTAATTCCTTTTATGATTTTATTGTAACTCCCCCAAAAATGAACAAATATATTAGAACTGGTAAAAGAGGTTTTTTGACTGTATAGCTTGTTATCTGGTACTCATATTGTATTTCCTAATTTATTTAAGGTCTCATTTTTTTACTGTATCAAAACAATGCTATTTTCTGTACCATTTATGAACATCTTACACATTTTTTAAAGTTGTAAATAGTCTTATGTATACTGGATTTACCATCTCAACTATAGGATCACATGCCGTAAGTTTTTATTCTATCTTGATAATTGTGTACAACCTTGGAGATTTTGATTCCTTGAGAATTTAAATTTTAATTTTATAAGAGGTTTTAAATTTTACTTTAGATCTTAGTCCCTTCTGTATAAATGATAAGGTTTTTATATATTTATTTTAAAGAATTGTTGTCTTAAAGGATAAGGTTTTATATATTTTATTGTGAAGAATTGTTGTCATATATATGTATGTGTGTGTGTGTGTGTGTGTATGTATTTTTTTTTACAGGAAGCCAGAAGAGCTTCTGTATGCATGATGTTAGTCACTATGTTTTAGCCTGCTTTTATCAGAAGGATCTAGAATTCTTAAGGATAATTTAGACCCAGAAAGTTTGTTTTTTTTAAAATCAGATTTTTTTAGGCTCTGCCCCACAATTGCTATGGAGGCAGTAACAGAGTTGTTGAGAAAGTATCTTAGCCAAGCTTACTACACCTGTTGAATTTGTGACAAGTATACGATTTTTTTTAAATAGACACCATGAAGATGCCTGAAGAGCCTTCACTGGATCATGAAGATCCAAAATTGAACTTTTGGGGTGCAGTTGATTTGAACTATGGGGAGTTGAATGAGTTGAATGCATTTGTTTTGAATGTACACTCTTATGCCAATAGGGGACTGCCCCAAATTGGCTTTTTGTCAATGTGGCTAGTTTTTATCATCCTTTCTTTTATCCCCAATTTTATGTAATTTAGAAGTTGACTATGTTTAGAAGATCCACTAAAAAAGACCAGCCTTTTTTACTGGATCTCAGGGGGGAAATGTGTTATTTAAATAAGTTCTGGGGTTCCATTTAGAGATATTTGGGCTCATTTGAGCCTTAAGATATGTAGATATATGACAAACTTCCTGTGGATGTTTTGAGGACTTTGGAAACTACACTTCCCATGATTCCTCTTGTAAAAATGGAGGCAGACAGGAAGTGTGATGATGTAAGAGAATGATATAAGACTCTTGGGGTCATTGGAGGTGGGCTCTCTTTGCTACCTGAGTGCGTGCTCTCTGGGGGATGTAAAAAAATTAGGTAAGGGACTGAATGTAATGGCTGAGGCAGTAATTTGAAATTTTTACAGGCATGTGGTTGATTTTATTCTACCAACATGGGCCTAAATAAAATATTAGTTATCCTCATAATATCAGCCTTTATCATTTTTAATCATTACAATGTAAGCTCTTATCAAAAGGATTCACAAGTTCCTGACTGATTGAGTTAAAAGGGTGGAGCTCTCTAAGTATGTTACTTGTGAATTCTCTTACTTGATGGCTAACAAAGTGTTAAGTAGGGATGTTTTCAGTTTTTGGTTGATTAAATTTAAAGTTGCTGATTGATAGACAAAGAAAGTTTGATTCATATTTCACAATAGGGAATTGTTATTTTATCTTTTAGTCATTTCAGTCATGTCTGACTTGGATGACCAATCCTGGGGGTTTTCTTGACAAAGATACTGGAGTGGTTTGCCATTTCCTTTTCCAACTTATTTTACAAATGAGGAACCTGAGGAACAAACAGTTAGTTAAGTGACTTGCTTAGGGTCACATAGCTAGAAGAATCTGAATCTAGATTTGAACTCAGATCTTCCTGACATTAGACTAGCACTGTATCCACTTCACCACATGGCTGCCCTTGGTATAGGGAGTACCCTCACCAATACTATCAGAGCCATCACACTATCAAAGCAATTGGGAGCTGTAGTGAAAACAGGACTGTCTTACCCTTTCACTTCACCAGGGAAGAAACTGAGACCCAGAGACAGCAAGTGATTTCCCCAGTCATCTACTTACTGAAAAAGATCTAGGATCAGTTTAAAATTTTTTTTCCCATTTTAAGCAGAAAAAGTACAGCCTTTGGTGTTTAACTTCATTCATTTTTCTCCTAGGTAGGTTGTTGTGTATCAAACAAGATAATATATGTATAACTTCACATGTATAATTTTTCCTTTCTTTTTTTTACATGTTGATATAATTTTTAACAATCCTCTTTTGACATTTGGCAATCAATGGCAATCTCTCTTCCTCACTCTCTTCCCCCCTGCCCCGAGATGGAAGATAATATGATATAGGTTATACACGTGCTATCATGCAATACATATTTTTACATGCATAATTGATATCAAATTGCTTGCCTTCTCAAGGAAGGGGGAGGAACAAGAAAAAGGAGAAAAAATTTAGAATTTGAAATTTAAACAAATATGGTAAAAAAAAACATTTGCACATCAGTGGGAAGTAATTAAATAAAAATATTTTTCAAAAGACATTTTTAAAAAGTTAAATTATTTATTTAAATATCAAAAATGTATAAAATATTTTACAAATCTTAAAGCTATATCAATGGTAGCTGTTATTTTTACTATCACCTAGTAGTGTATGACAATTGTGATTATTATAATAATGTGTGACTATTACAGCAAGCTACAACCTCTGGGGTTTAATTTTCTCCTCTTTAAAAAATAAGAGGATTGAAATACCTGATGTTGGGCAGTTAGGCAGTACAGTGGATAGAGTGCCAGTTCTGGAATTGGGAGAACTTGTGTTCAAATCTGACCTTAGACACTTCCTAATTATGTGACCCTGGACCCCAATTGCCTAGCCCTTGTCACTTTTCTGTCTTAGAATTAGTATTAAAACAGAAGGTAAAGGTTTAAAAAAAGAAAAGAAATAGATGATTTCTGTTTTCTTCCAGCTCTCAATCTCTGATTTCAACTGGTAAGAAATATCTGGGTAAGAACATTCAACCCATCTCCATTAACCCCTGCTCTTAGACTAATAGTCTTAAAGTAAGAGTTCTTAACTCCACTCTCAGAATAATGCCTGATTACAAAGTTAATCATATTGAAATAGATATATTAATATTTTAATACCAAATTCAGGGACCCTCAGTCAAGAAGCCCTGTCTTAGAGTTATTTAGAACACTGGGAAGTTAAACCCAACTATTCTAGGGTCACAAGTATGTGTCAGAAGCTGGATGGAAAGAGATTTTAGTGTTATATATGTCAGTGAAAAACAGGGAGACAGAATTTTGATTCTGAGAAGCAACAAAGGAATAGCAAGTTTAACTTGCTATTGGTTGACAAAAGCTTGTTTCGATGGAAACCCAACAGACATAAAATCCTGTAAGCAAAGCTAGAGCAGTATTTCTTATAAAAACAATTTTCCCAATCCATGACCACATTGTCACATCTGCAAATGACATTATGATTAGAATGGGCTCTTTAGAAATGAGAACAGAGCCTGTGTGGGAGCAATGGGAGCAGGGAATTTTGTTGTTCTACAGAGCCTGATGTTTGCAAACTGAGCTTTTCCCCCCAAAGTGTTTTAATGCCGAGTGGCCACATTTAATCAAAATAGTTCACTCTGTTCCATTAAAAGTCCTAAAAATCAAAAGCTTTTAAAAATCCACAGAACAGGTTTTCAGAGAAACAAATCCAACAACTTTCACCGGAATTTCAAAATTACCCTAAAACCTGGTATTTGACCTTCTGGCCTCTTCTGAAATTATACAGGAAACTACAATTATGTTCAGTATGACTTGCCATCTATCCTCAGTGTCTTGTGGATTCACATAAATTTCTTATCTACTTTCAAAGTAAACATAACTATTTTGTGTTTCAGGGAAGAAAGATGATAAACATATTATGATAATTATATCTCTAATTTAAAAAAAATTTATACAAAATATATCTGTCAACAACAGTCTCTCAGACTAAAAATTAAAGCCCATTGTGATTGCATAAAAATAATAGCTATAAGAGGAAAACGATAGTTTACTTATTATCTATTGGATATTGCAAAGTGACTGCATTTTAAACTTAGTCTTCAATAGCATCTATCCCGGAACATCAGTGGTCTAAAGTTACCGTATGACCAGTGTTACTTGGCAGAGCCAATGGGACTCTTTGGTTTTTCTGTTTTCAGTTCTGGGGTTGGCGCTTAATGCTTATTGACTGACTGTTGTCGGTGGTGTCAGGAGTAAGGAATGAGGCTATGGATTCCATAAGATCTGATGCTTTTGATTAATCCCTTCATATTGCCTAGCCCAAGACCACCATGTACCACCATCATGCCTTCAGGTTCCTTAGCTCCTGGAGTATTCCTATCCATTGTAATAAATGAGTTTTCAGGATTGTAATTCCAGAAGGTTGCCTGGATTGACTATGCCCCCTGCTGACCTGGAGGGCAAAGTTCTTTATCTCCTCAATTTCTTTGTCTGTTCTAGCCTGTTTGAATTGTTTCTTAAGATCAGCTATGATATGATTGCCTAGCCAATCTAACATCTCTTTGCTTCGAATCATGAATATTGGATGTGTGTAGATGAATCTCCTCTAGAGACAATGTTTCCCATTGGGGACAGCTCTGCCTAAAATATGATTGAATAGGCAGTGAAGCACCTTTCACAAACTGCCTCCTGATGTGATCTACTGTCTCTGAGGCTTGGATGTCTCTCAAACCTAGGACTGTTTCAGCTGACTCTATGACCTTATCCAGGAAGTTACTGGGATGTTCTTCTTCCCCTTGTTTGAGCTTCTCAAACTTCAACCACGAATTGGGATGCTTGGCATGTAGATGCATTGCCTTGAGCAAATCTGTTCTACATTGGACTAGATACATCATGTTGGCATGGGACATTAACTCTAGGTCATGGTGAACAGTAGGCCAGGCAGTCAAATTTGGGTTTGTCCTTGTCTTATTTAAAAATTTTTCCTTTTCTGAGGGTGAATAAAATTCCTCCAAAAGAAATTCAACATCATCAAAACTTGGGTTGAATAAAGTAAATGCCCTTTTCATTTCTTTGATGGACTAAAAAGGCGAAATGTAGAATTTAGGAAAACACCTACGGAGAACCTCTAGGTCATTGGGTGTAAATGCCTTGTACGATTTGACATGCACAATGCCCTCCCCTGGCTGTAAAACAGTCCTATCGACTATTGGGAGGACAGAGATGGTGGTTTCAGTCCCTGTGGCCTTATCATGAGTAGTCTTATCACTTGCTGTCACCTTGTCACTAGCCTTTGTCACTGTCCCAAAATGTTTGGATTCTATTATCTCCAATTGGAGAATCATATAATCATCTAGATCCTTCTCTTCCCTTATTTGTTTGACAACTCGGACCAACAGTTTCATTTGCTCAAGAACTTCCTGGGATATAGAGTCATTTGTATTCATCGTAGCACCAAAAACCAGCCAGAGATGGGAACACACTTTCCTAACAGCCTTAAAACTTTGAGATATTGCAAAAATAATTGCAATGGCAATAGGGATGAAGCAAATAAACTCAGCCAAAGTCATAGCACACCATCTGTAATAGTCATATAGTTGTAACATATGTAGAATAAATTGGGGAACCTTCTTAAACCCAAAATCAATCACTCCCTATGTCACTCACTGTCCAGAGAAACAGGGAGAAGCTACTCACGATGAAGACCATCCAAACTACATATTGATTCCTATAGGCTCTTTGCCTAAACTATGCTCTCCAACTGTAATAAATGGGTCAGGGGCCTTATGCTGGTAATAAGCCTAGAAGGAGGATGGTGCTAGTTGAAAGGATAGAGTGAGCTGTACCTGGACTGGGCTTGAAACTTGTTTATAAATGTAACAAGGAACCAACCCAGGAAACTGAGTGTCAAGTGAAACTCTCACTACTAGATACCAGGCTCCTTTAAGATATCAGGTTACCAGCCTTTCCCTACTGAGGAAACAGCTTCCTATTGGTGAATGGTAGGTTGACAGAAAGTGGATGTTGAACTTCCTGCCCTTCAGCAATGTTGTTTGTTCCAGCTGAAACTGCTCAGAACCCTTCCTATTGCCTGTCCCTGGTTGGCCTTAGATGGTAGGCAAATAATCACAGAATTCTCTGGTTAAGGGTAGGGGGTTTATTGACAACAGAGTGAAGGGGACAAGGCAGTGGAAAGAGGGTTAGGAAGTACTGAGATCTAAGAATGAAAGGTTTATCTGACTAAGGTTGCTAATAGGTCTTGTCTGGATGGTCTTCTGCTGACCCAGGGCTGAGTGATGTGGTCTCTGGATAATAAAGAAAGTTAATCTATGACTAAAGGATTTGCCAGTGATGCTAATAGTACTACCAAGTTGTTCTGCAGGATAGGTTTCAAGTCTATTCTAGGCCTAAGCTACCCACATTCTCACTCCCACCACCTGGGGCCCCAGGAGGTAAGGGATAAGTGAGTGTTCAGGGGAGAAGTTAAGGAAAAACAGAACCTAGCCCTGCATCTCCAGGGCTTTATATACTCTTGGCTCAACTGGCAGTTGGTGCTTTGCCCTATGGCTCATGCCACCATCAACATTCCAACCATGGTGACTGACAGGTTTCCCCAGGCCAACATGGCAAAGTTATTAATCCTATATTATACCATGCAGGGGCAGCTTGTCTGGACAGCTAGTCACTACTACTTGAAGAAGTAGCTTTGAACTCAAGACAGAATGAGGAGCCACTAAACCATTTATAAGGATCTCTGCTGGCCACCTACCTACTTAGGAAATCACATATTATTTTATTTAGATATTTCCCAAATAGATTTTTTTCTGGTTCTAGCATCACTGGCTTATGGGCTTGTAGGCTACATGCAGCCAGGGTGTAGGGTAAGGGAGAGCAGGTGTTGGACAACCTTTCACTTAAGAGTCTGCCCTACCTCCTAGGAGGGATGGCCTTAGGTTGTAATTGGATCTACAGGTTAAGCTCCATTTGGTGAATACAGGACTAAGTCTTCAAATGTGATAGGACCAACCTATACCTAACCTCATGCCCAAACCACACTCAATCAAGCTCAGGAAAGCTGGTGTCCCTTATAGTTAAAAAAAAAAATAATCTCAGCCAAATCATTCATGAGTTCATGATGACTTGAAAAGAGTAGAATGCATCATAGATAAAGCCAGTTCTGGCTAGTCAAGGGTCCAAATATATGCTTCCTTTTTTATTTGTTTGTTTAAAGGCATCATTTACACATTTATCATGGTTTATTGTTGGAAATTGCTTTTTATTCAGGCCTGGAGATGGGAGGTTCTGGGTTTAAATATGACCTCAAATACTTCCTAGCTGTGTGACCCTGGGTAAGTCACAACTCCAATTACTTAGCCCTTACCATTTTTTTGCATTGGTACCTATATTTGGTATCTATTCAAAGACATAAAAGCTTTAAAAAATTGATTAATATGGAAACTGTTTACTGCACTAAATCCTTACCTTCTCATTTCAGAAAGGGCTATCTTCGTGGTTCTCAAGATCGTTAAACTCGATGCTGGGTAGCGTAGGGTCTCTAACTAGGACTAGGTGTTCCTAGTGCCCATTAGACTGACTTATTCCTCCTAGGCATATGGCTACACACTATACCCCATCTTACCCTCCTATACCATTTTTCTGCTTATTAATGGATTAGCTTAAAAAATCTCTTGAACTTATGCTCCCTCTTCTGGTAAAGTAACACTAATGCATTCAACCTGACATGCTTGTCTGTCTCTGGTCCCCCAGTATGGCTTCTTGGGCTTCGAATGGGAAGGTGGGGAAAGCTAGTGGCACAGTTACAACAGAAGTAAATAAACTCTATACTAGCACCTAGTCCAGGACTCTCTCTAGTGAGTACATCTAAATTCCCAGATGCTACAAGTGTGGAAAGTTTTGTACCTTCCTAACTTTTTGATTGTGTGGTATTTCCCTTTAACAAACTGGAATGGAAATCATAGAGTTTTTGAATGACTCACAGTCTAAGGCGATGATGGCAAACCTATGACACACGGCCGCATACAGAGAAGTATGGGGCTGCATGCCGAGGATGAAACGTTTACTGTACTGTAGTGTAGACACTCTGTGCACTAGAGATGACAATTCTACCTATATTAATTTACCTATTTTGGTTTATTAAATATAGTTATATATTACAATTATACATTTTTGTTATTTAAACTATAAATATCATGAAATTATGTTTTTTTTTTCTTGAAGTGACCCACCACCCAAATTATGCTTGGTTTTTTGGCGAATTTTAACACACCAACCTCAAAAGGTTGACCATCACTGGTCTATGGGAAGGAGTCCTGGGCTGAGTGTCAGAAGGCTTGAATTCATAGGCTCCTAGATCTAAGGAGTCAAGTTAATAAGTCTTTATCAAGAGCCTACTATATGCCCCAGGCATTGTGCTGAATGCTAGGGATACAAATCTAAAAAAAAGACAATCCCTATCCTCAAAAATTTATAATCTGATGAGGAAGATAAGACACAAAAGAAAGTTATAAAATCCAGCTGGGATCATAATGAACCAGAGAAAGACAATGACCTTTTGGGGTTAGACCTAATCCATTTAATCTTAGAGCTTTGGTGTGTATGGTTGGAAGGGGTGAGGAAAGGTCATGGCTTCTATAGGATATATGGTTGGGCAAGGAAGAAGCAAAGAACAGAGGAACATGATAGTGATTCTAGAAGGGAAAATCACCTAAGTTTGTTGAGAAGAGGCTCAGGATGGGGACTCTAAGAAAAAGATGAGACAAATGGAGAAAACAAATATTTATTAAGTGCCTTAATATGTCAGGCATTGTGGTAAATATTCTTCCATTTGATCCTTAACAATCTTGGATAAGATAATTATCTCCACTTTACAGCTAAAACTGAGACAGGCAGAGGTTAAGTGACTTGCCCAAGTCACACAGCTAATATGTATGACCAAATTTGAACTCAGGTATATTCTACTTTCAGTTCCAGTATTCTAACCACTGCTATACTTGCCTGCCTTTAATAGGGAGATATCAGTTTTAATGTTATCTATGCCTTTGCCACAAGTCTTTAATCAACCTAAAATTTCTTGGTAGTAGATTTTCTTCTCTCTTAGGGAAAGGAGGTGCAAGAAGATTGTTCAGTTGGTACAGTTATATCTGACTCTTCATGACTCCATTTGGGATTTTCTTGGCAAAGATACTGGAGTGGTTTGCTATTTCTGCTCCAGTTCATTGTATAAATGAAGAAATTGAGGCAGAGTTAAATGACTTGCTCAGGGTCACATAAATAATAAGATCTAAGGCTAGATATGAACTCAAGTCTTCTTGACTTGAAGCCTGGTGCTCTATCCAGCCTGCCACCTAGCTGCCCAGCCATGAAACTATTAAAAAAAGTCTAACTTTCCGAAAAGTAATTTGGAATTAATGCTAGAAAAAATGACTAAAACATCTATACTCTTTGTCTGAGAAATCCAACTTCTAGGGATATATTCCTAGGAGGTCAAAGATAGAAAAGTCTCACATGTTAAAACACAAGAGCACTTTTTTTGATAACTAAGAACTAGAAACAAAGCAGATACACATTGAATGGGTTAAGGATGGAAGCTAAATAAATTATGGCATACAAGTTGAATGGAATATTGTTATACCATGAACTTTGAATATGAAGTTAGAGAAATATAGGACAACTTATATGAACAAATAAAAATGAAGAAAACAGAAACAGGAAAACATACTTCACTATACAAAAAGAACCCCAGACTGAATGCAATAATTATAATGCATGAGTGTGGCCCTTGAAAAAGAGTTGGAAAAATGCATTTTCCTTACATCGTTGCCAGGGTTGGGGACTACAGGAGCGGAATATTGTATATTTTGTCAAAGTTGGTAAATTTATTGGTTGATTTGACTGAACTATTTTCTCTTTAAAAAATTTTTGTTTTCAGGGAAAGTTCACTGAGCAGAGGATTTTTGGAAATAAGTGTTATGTAAAAACAAAAGCTCAAGAAAAAAAATCCTCAATAGTCATAGCAACTATTCTCAGTAAAAAAAGCTTAGTCCTGACCCAAGATCATATTTCATTGAGCAGCAGAAAGGTCTCATATGGGTTTGATCAGTCAAATGGGGGAGTATTTGGATTATGCCTGTGTTGCTGCCAAGAGAAAAATGTTCAGAGTTAACACTGTAGCCCTGAGGACAGCTTGTTCCCATTGAGTGTTTCTGTCCACCCATACCAATATGTAGAAAGTTGACAGGTCTGTGATCATGGACAACACAAGGAGTCTCTTCGGTGTACTATGTACAGAAAAGAAATCATCTGTAGGGTCAGTGTTTAAACCTACTCCTGCACCAATAATGTGCCAAATCTGAGAGCTTTCAGAGGCTGTCAGTGCATGTTGATGAGTTCTAGAGCTTATTTGCAAGACCTCTTAGTATCTTTATTCTCCTTTCTAAAGTTTTAGGGGTTTTGTTCCAGATCAGTGAATACAAGTATTGAGAATTATTGATGTGGAAACCCTCTTCTTGGCTATTCAAAGAGAGTAAAATGGGGGTACTGAGACATCAATTTGTCCCTGGTCACACCTCCAGTATGTGTCAGAGGTAGAATATGAATTCAGGTCTTCGACTCTTAAGTCAGAAGATTTAAGATTGACCCCAACATCCATTATATCAAGTGGCCTCTCTCTTTTTTTTATTTCTTTTTTTTAAACATTTATTAATAATCATTTTTAACATAGTTACATGATTCATGCTCCTACTTTCCCCTCCACCCCCTGCACTCCCCCCACCCATGGCCGACGCACATTTCCACTGGTTTTGTCGTGTGTCCTTGATCAAGACCTATTTCCAAATTGTTGGTGGTTGCATTGGTGTGGTAATTTCGAGTCCACATCCCCAATCATGTCCACTCCGACCCATACGTTCAAGCAGTTGCTTTTCTTATATGTTTCCTCTCCTGCAGTCCTTCCTCTGAATGTGGGTAGCATCTTTACCATAAATCCCTCAGAGCTGTCCTGGGTCATTGCATTGTTGCTGGTACAGAGGTCCATTACATTCGATTTTACCATAGTATATCACTCTCTGTGTACAATGTTCTTCTGGCTCTGCTCCTTTCGCTCTGCATCTGTTCCTGGAGGTCTCTCCAGTTCGCCTGGAATTTCTCCAGTTTGTTATTCCTTTTAGCACAATAGTATTCCATCACCCACATATACCACAGTTTGTTCAGCCATTCCCCAATTGAAGGACATACCCTCCTTTTCCAGTTTGTTGCCACCACAAAAAGCGCAGCTATAAATATTTTCGTACAAGTCTGTTTATCTATGATCTCTTTGGGGTACAAACCCAGCAATGGTATGGCTGGATCAAAGGGCAGGCATTCTTTTATAGCCTTTTGAGCATGATTCCAAATTGCCAGCCAGAATGGCTGGATCAGTTCACAACTCCACCAGCAATGCATTAATGTCCCAATTTTGCCACATCCCCTCCAACATTCATTACTCTCCCCTTCTTTCATTTTAGCCAATCTGCTAGGTGTGAGGTGATACCTCAGAGTTGTTTTGATTTGCATTTCTCTAATTATTAGAGATTTGGAACACTTTCTCATGTACTTATTGATACTTTTGATTTCTTTACCTGAAAATAACCTATTCATGTCTCTTGCCCATTTATCAATTGGGGAATGGCTTGATTTTTTATACAATTGCTTTAACTCCTTGTATATTTGAGTAATTAGATCCCTGTCAGAGTTTTTCGTTATAAAGATTTTTCCCCAATTTGTTGTTTCCCTCCTGATTTTGACTACATTGTTTTTGTGTGTACAAAAGCTTTTTAGTTTAATATAATCAAAACCATTTAATTTACATTTTGTAATTTTCTCTAACTCTTGCTTGGTTTTAAAGTCTTTCCTTTCCCAGAGATCTTGCAAGTATACTATTCTGTGTTCACTTAACTTATTTATAGTTTCCCTCTTTATATTCAAGTCGTTCACCCATTCTGAATTTATCTTGGTGTAGGGTGTGAGATGTTGATCTAGACCTAATCTCTCCCATATTGTTTTCCAAATTTCCCAGCAGTTTTTGTCAAATAGTGGATTCATGTCCCAAAAGTTGGGCTCTTTGGGTTTATCATACACTGTCTTGCTGATGTCATTTACCCCAAGTCTATTCCATTGATCCTCCTCTCTGTCTCTTAGCCAGTACCATATTGTTTTGATGACTGCTGCTTTATAGTATAGTTTAATATCTGGTACTGCTAGGCCCCCTTCCTTCACATTTTTTTTCATTATTTCCCTTGATATTCTTGATCTTTTGTTACTCCAAATGAAATTTGTTATAGTTTTTTCTAATTCAGTAAAGAAGTTTTTTTGGTAGCTTGATAGGTATGGCACTAAATAGGTAAATTAATTTGGGTAGAATTGTCATTTTTATTATGTTAGCTCGTCCTACCCATGAGCAATCAATGGCTTTCCAATTGTTGAGATCCAGTTTTATTTGTTTGGAAAGTGTTTTGTAGTTGTTTTCATATAATTGCTGTGTTTGTTTTGGTAGATAGATTCCTAAGTATTTTATATTGTCTAGGGTGATTTTAAATGGTGTTTCTCTTTCTACTTCTTGCTGCTCTAGTGTGTTGGAAATGTATAGAAATGCTGATGATTTATGTGCATTTATTTTGTATCCTGCAACTTTGCTAAAGTTGTTGATTATTTCTACAAGCTTCTTAGTTGATTCTCTAGGATTCTTTAAGTATACCATCATATCATCTGCAAAGAGTGATAACTTAGTCTCCTCCTTGCCTATTTTGATACCTTCAATTTCTTTTTCTTCTCTAATTGCAACTGCTAGTGTTTCTAGTACTATGTTGAATAATAGAGGTGATAATGGGCATCCTTGTTTTACTCCTGATCTTATTGGGAAGGCTTCTAATTTATCCCCATTGCATATGATGTTTGTTGATGGTTTTAGGTATATACTGTTTATTATTTTTAGGAAAGGTCCTTCTATTCCTATACTTTTCAGTGTTTTCAATAGGAATGGATGCTGTATTTTGTCAAAGGCTTTTTCAGCATCTATTGAGATAATCATGTGATTTTTGTTTGTTAGACTGTTGATATGGTCAATTATGTGGATGGTTTTCCTAATGTTGAACCAACCTTGCATTCCTGGTATAAATCCCACCTGATCATGGTGGATGATCTTCTTAATTACTTGCTGGAGTCTCTTTGCTAGTATTCTATTTAAGATTTTTGCATCTATGTTCATTAGGGAGATTGGTCTGTAGTTTTCTTTCTCTGTTTTTGATCTCCCTGGCTTTGGAATCAGTACCATATTTGTGTCATAAAAGGAATTTGGTAGGACTCCTTCTTTGCTTATCATATCAAATAATTTGTATAGTATTGGGATTAGTTGCTCTTTGAATGTCTGATAGAATTCACTTGTGAATCCATCAGGCCCTGGCGATTTTTTCTTAGGGAGTTCT
>NC_058130.1:222005717-222019426 GCF_016433145.1 Gracilinanus agilis
AACATTTCTCTACATAGGAATACAGATAATTAGATCTCACTGAGGCCCTTAAAAAGGCAAATTTAAAAATTATAAGTTTTCTTTCTTTCCCCTCTGTATCTTATTTACCTTTTCATGTTTCTCTCGATTTTTGTGGTTGGATATCAAACTTTCCATTTAGCCTTGGTCTTTTCTGTGCAAATACCTGGAATTCTTCAATTTTGTTGAATGCCCATACTTTCCCCTGGAAATATATAGTCAATTTTGATGGGTAGTTGATCCGTGGTTGCAGGCCCAGCTCTCTTGCCTTTCTGAATATCGTATTCCAAGCCTTGCGATCTTTTAGCGTGGAGGCTTCCAGATTCTGTGTGATCCTGATTGGTGCTCCTTGATATTTGAATTGTTTCTTTCTGGTTTCTTGTAAGATTCTTTCCTTTGCTTGGAAACTCTTGAATTTGGCAATTATATTTCTGGGTGTTTTCTTTTCTTGATCGAATGTCGCAGGTGTTCTATGAGTCCTTTTAATGTCTATATTGCCCTCTTGTTGTAGGACTTCAGGGCAATTTTGCTGAATTATTTCTGTTAGTATGGAGTCCAGGTTTCTATTAATTTCTGGTTTTTCTGGAAGACCAATTATTCTCAAATTGTCCCTTCTAGACCGGTTTTCTTGGTCTGTCACTCTCTCATTGAGATATTTCATGTTTCCTTCTATTTTTTCAGTCTTTTGACTTTGTTTTATTTGTTCTTGTTGTTTTGAGAGATCATTAGCTTCTAGCTGCTCAATTCTAGCCTTTAGGGACTGGTTTTCCGCTATAATCTTTTGGTTTTCGGCTATGATCTTTTGGTTTTCGGCCATAATCTTCTGGTTTTCGGCCATAATCTTCTGGTTTTCGGCTATAAGCTTCTGGTATTCCTTTTCAATCTGGTCATTTCTGGTGTTCAATTTGCTTATCAGTTCATTTGGTTTCTGAGCCTCACTTTCCAGTTGCAAGATTCTACCTTTTAAACTGTTATTTTCTTGCCAGATCTCTTCCATTTTCCTCAAAATCTCAGTTTTGAACTCTTCCATAGCTTGTGAGGAGTTTTCCTTATTTGAGGAAGGTCCGGATGCTTGTTTGTTCTTCTCCTCTGTTTGCTCGGTTGTCTGGATTTTCTCTGTGTAAAAGTTGTTGAGTGTTAAAGACTTCTTTTTCTTGTTGTTAATCTTTCTCTTCTGAACTTCCTGAGACTGGGTAGCCATCGTTAGCCCAGCAGCTTCTCAGGTTTATCCTTGCGCTCAGGGTCTGTCCGTGATCAAGCCCCCTGGTGGATCCCCTTGCTTGATCCTCTGCCGGAGGTTTTTTTACAAGTCTCAGGGCGCTGCTTCCACAGTCGTATACCCGCATATGCTGGTTCCCCACTCATGGTTTCAGAGATTTAGCTCGTGGCTGTGTCTGCCTCCACCCATGCCTCTGCGGAGCCTGAGCTCTGAGCTAGGCTGAGCTCTGCTCCCGCGCTCTGCGCCCTAAGCCCGCGCTCAGATTTCGGGTGCGTTCTTTGGCTTTTTGGAGTCCCAAATCTTGCTGCTCTCAGGAACAGGCCCCGGAGCTGCCAATGACTTGATGGGTGCCCCAAACTTGCTCTATTTCTTTTTAACTGGCTTCAGCGCTATAGGTGGTGTATGTGGAGGGGTTGGGGGTGGTGTGGTTGCTCAGCCCGCGATTTAGTGAGAGCTGTTTCACCCCTTTATAGCATGGAAATGCCTCGATTCCACGTACCTTCCACGCTGTGCCCTGTTGTGGGGTTCCTCCGTTTGTCTGGACTTGTTTTTATGTCCCCTTGAGGAGTTTTGTGTGTTTCGGTCAGGAGAGGTTAAGAGCTGCTTCTTACTCTGCCGCCATCTTAACCCGGACTCTGGCCTCTCTTTTTAAGCATGTTACATTAGGGGAAAATGGTTTTTTTCCAGGAAATCTGAATCACTGTCCTCAGGGAGAGCATATATCAGAAAGGATGTTTCCACAAGAATTCAAAATTTATTGTGATTAGATCCTTAAAACTACCACCATATTCTTGGTTTAAATCATCATTGATGGGGCTTGATCTCAAATATAATTATAACTTGGCTCTTTGCAATTGGCAAAGCAAATGGATCTTTGAAGTGTGTCTTTGGGGTTCCCAAACTGGAATGGAAGGGAAACAAGCCCATGGAGCCAAAGGTAGGGAAGCTGCCATACTAAGTATAGGTAGTCTTGTTTTTAAAACTTGTTTCTTATGGGGCCCATGTCCACTTGTAGATATGAAATTAGCTTTAGTGCCAACTTTCACTATTCTTTAGAATCATAGAAGTTCCAAGTTGGAAAGGAACCTCAGGGGCCATACCCTCCACAATGTCCTTGAGAAGTGGTCCCAAAGGGAAAACCCATTGTTTCCCAAAGCAGTATAGTCCTAGGGGAGATTTAATTATTTAGTAAGTTGTTCCTTATCTAAATCTACAGCTTTTCTCTATCGTTTCTATTCTAGTTTTGCCTTCTGAGGCTAATTATGTTCTTATATCATTTAAAATATAATGTACAATATATGGTATAGATCATAATATGTATTATAATTTAGTATAACAATATTACAATAATGTTATTTACATATTACATACAATAATGTTATTATATGACAGACTCTGTGGATATCATCTATCCTTTTATCCCTAAGTATTTCGTTCATCTTGGGATGGGACCAGATCTGAAATTTAAAGGGTGCAGACCAACATCAACAGTTACCTGGCTCTATGATTCAAATTCCTAAAGAGCTTCTTGGCCAACCAATGGGTTAAGTGTCTTGTCCAGTGTCACACAGGATGTGGTTGAGGTAGGACTAGAACCAAAGTATTCCTGGCGTTAGGGATGGCTCACTGCGTACTACACAATGCATGGTGACCACTTAATTTTTTAAGAATTAGAATTTGAAATGGAGTGAAAGCTGTCTGAATCAGAAATGAGGCTTAAAAATCAAGACCAGGATGAACATTGTAATATCCTACCAATTCCAAATAGAGTTAGAGCAGAGGTCCATAACCTTGATTTAAAAAAAAAAAAAAATATATATATATATATATATAATATTATAACAGATTTCCTTTGCAATTCTATGAACTTCATGCTTTTAAAAAGGCTCTCTGGGTTCACCAGACTGCTTAAGGGATATTTCATAAAAAAAAAAAAAAAAAAAAGTTAAGAGCCTCTGAGTTACCATAAAGAAGACAGACAACTAAGGCTCACAGAGAACTTCAATATTATGAAATTAATTAAAGCAGCCTCTATAGTGAATCTGACAAGCTTCTCTGAAATGCAGACCATCCATAGTTCAATGGAGACACTGGCTAGCACCCAAACCCCCACTTAGAAGACATTAAAAGGCAAAGTAAATAAATAGAATTTTGTTTAATAAAATAGCACAAATGATTTATTACCACAGGAGAAGTGCTAAAGTATGTCCTTTTATATACATTTTCTAGGAAATGGACCAATGGAGCAAACTTTCAAACCATACATTAAAAGAATGCACAAAGTGGTTGTTTTTTTTGTTTTGTTTTTTTAATAAACCGTTAAAAAAATTAACAGTACATGAAATCTGGAGAGTATTTCTTTTAGTCCAAATACCTTTAATGCTAAAATCCACTAGCAGAATTTCAGTCTTGAATAAGTGGTTCCTGATATACCCAAATGTTATTATTCTGATAAAAGCAATTAAGGCTTAAGGGTTTCTTTTTCTCCCCATTCCCCGACTCCAAATGAAAGAGGACAATCTGCCAATGTGCTTTGAATAAACACCCATATCTATACAAGTTGGGCTCTTAGATGTTGAGACCCAAGACATATGTTTGGGCTTTTATAGACTACTAGCAGCCTCCTTGTCCAGGAAGGGTTTTTTTAGTCTTTTACTCTGGAAGAGAGCTGGGGAAAGGGAGGGAGTTGTGTCATTTCCCAGAGTTGGCAGTACTGCTCCTGTGAGTATAGCCCCATAACAGAGCCTACATGACATCAATAGCCCAAGGACCCTGTGAATCCTCCAGGATCCTGTTCTCCCAGGGATCCTGCAACAATCAACCCTGAAAATACTAAAGAATATTTCTATAGTGGTGTTCACCTACCTATCCTATTAGTCTTGCACCCTGAAAAAAATCCATAATCTAATGTTGTATACACAGCATGTTTCCCAAAGCCTTTAAGACAAAGCACTGGTTTCACTCAGTCGTGTCTGGTAGAATCAGGATACTGGACAGTCATTGGGCACTTGTTTCCAAGGATTTGCTGATGCTTCGGCGAGCTGAAAGCAGAAGAAGAAGGGAAGAGTTAGCTCTAAGACTTCATTGAAGTTTCCATAACTAAATATTTAGCTTTCTTTGCCACTCCTTAGGAGAACTGTCACTGTTGGGCCCATTTTCCAGGTTATCTAGGGGGCAGAGTGGTTAGAGTGCCATGCCTGCAGTCAGAAAGACCCCCTCTCCCCTCCTGTGTTCAAATCTCGCCTCAGGCACTAGCTATGTGACTTGCCCAGGATATCACAGTTGTTAAGTGTCTGAACTCTTGGCCCAGCTCTATGCACTCTATCCACTGTGCCACCCAACAAGGTGGCATACTTCTATAATCCCTGCTCCTGAGCAGGATGGGAGCTGCTGCATTGCTTGAATTTAGGAGTTCCTAGCAATAGGAAGACTAGAAAGCCAATGAGGTATCCACACAATCTGGCACCAACATGGGGAGGCTAAGGATTAGGAGTATTGAAGCAATCAACAATGGGTTCAAACCCATAGGTGGCCACTTCACACCAACCTAGGTGAAATGTCAAGACCCAGATTCAAGGGAAAAAAGATACTAACCAGCCAAAGCAAGTTTCTTTCTTTATACTAAGAAAGGACTGTTGTACACCATGGAGAAAAGAGCTACAATGGCAACATCCTCAAGCTGCTAGGTGCCTGTCTTCCCACAAAGATCAACATGTGGCTTTGAGGGAACATGAAGACCCCATCTGAGGTGAGTTAGGTGGAGTCAGGAAGACCCGAGTCCAAATCTGGCCTCAGACACTTACTGACAATGTCGCTCTGGCCATAATTTAACCTTTGTTTGCCTCAAGTTTCCTCATCTGTAGAATGGGGATAATAATTGCACCTACCTTCCAGGGTTGTTGTGAAGATCCAATGATATATTTGTAAATTGCTTAGTATAGCTCCTGACATGTAGTAAGTATGATATAAATATTAACTACTAATATTATTTCTCTGCTACTTTGGGGTTATTCTATCCTGCTCTTAAGTAGAGTACTTCACATGGAATGGAGTAGATGACAACCTTGTGAGATCTCAAAAGGTAAAGAAGCCCATGCCATAGTATATTATCCGTATGGCCATAAGAAGTCACCTTAGCAGTGAGCCTGACTAGCCATGGAGATGCCATTCCCTTTATTTACTGGCTGCTCTGCAAGGGGAAATGAATTTGGATGGGAGGGTGGGGAAAACAGCTTGTAACAAACACTTGAAGAAATTTAAGGGACTGAGGTGGTATGGGGAGAATGGGCCCCCAGGTGGGGCAGGAAATGTTTCATACTTCTTAGATCTTCTCAGTAATTGATAGGAATCAGTTAAATGAATCTGACATTCTAATCTGTTTGATATATGGGAGGAAAAAACGGAAATTGCCATTGATATTGAGTGGAACACCCCAGAATGAGGACTCAAGCCAACAGCATGAGGGAGACACCTCCAATCTTTCTGGGATAACCCTGGAACCATTTGAAGGGCTGATAATAGTTCTGGGAACGAAAGGCATCAGCGAACAGTGGAATACAGATCCCCAAGGCTTATAAGGAATGTGCATGTGTGTGTGTACCCCCCACACACACACACACAGAGTGCCTTGACTTATATTAATACTTAATATGTGCCAGAAGCAGTACTTGAACTTCAGCCCTCCTGAATCCAAGACCAGCTCTCTATCTAATACCGTGCTGCCTGCTGCTTCTCAGTCTAGAGATTTAAAGACACTGGAAGCCACTGGGGGGCCACTAGGGGAGCAATTGTTCCAATAAAGAGTTTAAAACTCCTCAAATTTTATTTGATGAGTCAATATTTCCATTCTCATGCCTGTTCTGATTCAATAAGGGGAAATACCTACTGAAACCAGCTACCTTGTATAACATAACTCCCCCCTCACCTACCCTTCTGTCCAACTAAAGTGGTCTTCTTGCTGCTCAGCTCAAGACATTTCATCTACTCTTTCCATGACTTCTGCACACGTTGTGCCTTATATGCTTAGAATGCATTCCCTACTCACTTCTGCCTCTTAGAATCTCCACTTTCCTCCAAAATTCCACTCAAATGCCATCTCTCACCAGGAAGCCTTTCCTGATCACCCCATGCTATGAGTGCTTCCTTTCTGAATAGTTTCTTTGTATTTATTTTGAATATCCTCATATATGTACATATTGATTCCATAAGCTCCTTAAAGGCAAGAAATTTCATTTTTGGCTTTGCTTTCCCAGTGCCTAATACAGTATGTTAGAGCAGCTAGATGGCTCAGTGGACAGAGCTCTGGGCTTGGTATCGTGAAAACTCATTTTCCTTTCAATTGGGGAATGGCTGAACAAATTGTGGTATATGCTGGTGATAGAATACTACTGTGCTCAAAGGAATAAAAAACTGGAGGAATTCCATGTGAACTGGAACTACCTCTAGAAATTGATGCAGAGTGAAAGGAGCAGAACCAGGAGAACATTGTACAGAGACTGATACACTGTGGCACAATCGAACATAATGGACTTCTCTATTAGCAGCAATGCAATGACCCAGGACAATTCTGAGGGACTTATGAGAAAGAACACTATTCACATTCAAAGGAAGAACTGTGGGAGTAGAAACACAGAAGAAAAACAACTGCTTGAACACATGGGTTGATGGGGATACTATTGGGGATGTAGACACTAAACAATCACCTTAGTGCAACTATCAATAATATGGAAATAGGTCTTGATCAATGATACATGTAAAACCTAGTAGAATTGCATGTCAGCTATGTGGGGGGGGGGGTGGCTTGGGGGAGAGGGAAAGAACATGAATCATGTAACCATGGGAAAAATATTCTAAATGAAAAAAAAAACAACTCATTTTACTGAGTTCAAATCCAGTCTCAGACATTTACTAGCTGTGTGACCCTGGGCAGGTCACTTAACCCTCTTTGCCTAAATTCCTCATCTGTAAAATGATCTGAGGAAGGAAATGGCAAACCAGTCTAGTACCTTTGCCTAGAAAACTCCCAAATGGAGTCACGAAGAGTTAGACAGTACTGAAAAACAATCAAACAACAACAATATAGTGTATGGGACATTGGAGATGCCTAATAAATGTTGAGTGATTATAAAATGAACTAATGGATAATTTATCATAGATTTAGAACTCTAGTGGGTTTCAGGAAGGACTCTACACATAGTCTTTCCATAGAAGTGCGGAAGCAGTGCACCTGAGATTAAAAGCCTAGATATTTGGCATGTTATAGAAGCCCCTGGTCCTTGTAGGAATTCTTAATCATTTTTATGTCAGGGACTCCTTGAGAAGTCTAGAGAAGCCCATTTCTCAGAATAATAATTGTAAATGCATAAAACAAAACACATAAGATCACAAAGGAAACCAATAATTATAAAATAGTTATCCAAAAATGTTTTTTCTTAAAAACACAGACACAAGGGTAGCAAGGTGGTTCAATGGATAGAAAGCAAGGCCTGTTGATGAGAAGTCCTGGGTTCAAATATGACCACAGACACTTACTTCCTAGCCGTGTGACCCCTGGCAAGTCACCAAACCCCAATTGCCTAGCCCTCACTGCTCCTCTGCCTTGGAACCAATACTTAGTGTCAATTCTAAGACAGAAGGTAAAGGTTAAAAAAAAAAAGTTCACAAGCACTAAGTTAAGGACTCAATCTAGAAAGTAATAAGGAGTTGCTATACATATTTTTTCCAATCCTCAAATAAGGAAATTACATTATTATGTTAATATTTTACCTGAAAGAGAACCAATAGTTGGTGAGGCTGGAGAGAACCACATAACACACGCTAAGTGTCCCGGACATGGCCAGCGATACGAAACCCAAGCCACACAGCACACACAGCAGAGTGAGGCCGCCTATAGAAATCACAACTCCTGGAGAGAGGAGAGATGCCAGTAAGGAGAGAGCTCAAGCAAGTTACAAGTTCCTTGGGAGGACCCAACACCATACAAAGTTATGATCAAATGATACATGGAATACCCAGTGGAATTGTGTGTTGGCTAAAGGGGGTTAGGAGGTTTGGGGGAGAGGGAAAGAACATGAAATATGTAACTAGGAGAAAATACTCAAAAATTAAAAAAAAAAAAGTTATGATCATTTTCTTTAGTGGTGTCTTGGCCTTAAGTCAAGGGGATTTTTGGGCTATGTATCCCTAAGTTTAGCAAAATGTCTTATGCCCCAAACTAAAAAAACAAAACAAAACAAACCTTAGGAGCAAGTTTAGTGACCAGATTTCTCCCCCGCCACTAAGGCAGAGGGAAAGATGAGCAAGGAAGACAGAGTATCAAAATGAATACTTCGTATTTTCAGAATACTTGCCATCTGAAAAGCCTAGAGCAATTTCCAAGCTACCTTCCAGAGGAAAATAAAGAAAAAAATCATAGAACTATCAAAAAGAGGAATAAAATCCTCTCTTCAAGGTCAGCTAGGAATTGGTACTTAAGGATAATTTCCATCTTGACGGTAATTTCTAATTGGCATTAAGAACTACATAAGAGAAAGGTAAAAGAACAAAAGGGGGTTCTGAGCTTAATCAGAAGCATTTAGTCTAAGAGATTTTGACCAGAACAGACATAATATTGCATATAATAAGTACTCAAAAAATGTTGTTCAACTAAATGGTCTTAGGCACAAGGCACTTAATCTTTGGGACTTAGTTTCGCCTTCTGTAAAAATGAGGGTGTTGAGGGGGAAGCTGGGTGGCTCAGTAGATTGAGAACCAGGCCTAGAGACAGGAGGTCCTAAGTTCAAATCTGGCCTCAGACATTTTCTAGCTATGTGACCCTGGACAAGTCACTTAAGCCCCATTGCCTAGCCCTTACTGCTCTTCTGCCTTGGAACCAAAACATAGTAGTGATTCCAAGATGGAAGGTAAGGGTTTAGGGGAAAAAAAAAATTAGGATGTTGCATTAGACTTCCCTGGCTTTCTTGAAGTTCCAACTAAAATCCCATCTCTTACAGGAAGCCTTTCTCATCCTCTCTTAATTTTAATTCCTTCCTCAATTAATTGTTTTCCTTTTTATCCTTTATATATGGCTTGCTTTGTATATAGTTCATGGCGTGTTGTCTTGCCCATTAGATCGTGAGTTCCTTGAGGGCAGAAACTGTCTTTTGCCTCTTTTTGTACCCCCAGGGTTCGGTACATGGTAAAAACAATAAATACTGACTGACAGCGATCAGTAACATACCTTCCAACTCTACATCTAGGATCCTATAACCCATTTTATGGAGATAAAAATATGAAATACCTTCCACTAATATAACTCCAACACAGGCAGCCAGAGACATCAGGACCACAAGCAGCAGGAAGAATCCAATAGGGATGGCAGATATCATGAGGAACATCAGCAAGGTCAAGGCAACAAAAGGATGTTTATCTAGGTACTGACCAATGGCAGAGTTCATAAAAGCAATCACCTGTGGACAAAACGGAACACAATTATATATAAAGCAGGATGTCATTTTTAACTTCTTTGCAGAGGACAGCATCCCAAGGCCTTTCCTCTTATATTCCTGACATGATTCTACTCCAAAAGAAGACATCTGTCTGGGTAAAGAGTTATCCAGATTGTGAGTGTGGAATGTTCTGACGGATGTGACAAAACCCAAAAGACAAGTCTAAAACTTGGGCCAAAGAGAAGGTTTGGGACTTTCTGAGGGAGTATGCGATGGCTTGAAGCTATGATTTCATCCATGAGATAATAAAGTGCCTAACAGTACCTGGTACATAGTAGGTGCTATATAAATGTTAGCTATTATTATTATTATTATTATTATTATTATTATTATTATTATTAGGCCAGTTTGGTGTTGCAGAGGATAGTGTGCCAGGTCTAGAGTCAGGAAGACTCATCTTCATGAGTTCAAATATCATCTCAGACACTTGTTAACTATGTGACCTATAGGCAAGTCACTTAATCCTCAGTTTCTTCACCTATAAAATGAGCTAGAGAAGGAAATAGCAAATAACTCTAGTATTTCCCAAGAAAATCCCAAATGGAGTAGGACATGACAAAACAAATCATTACGTGGGGAACTCATGGTATGGAAACTCCCCCTCTCTCTACTTACATCCATGTGGGAAATTTAGAGTATGAAAACACCTTCCACACATTCTAAGACAGAAGGTAAGGGTTTTTAAAAAAAAGCTTAATAAATACCTTTTCATTCATTCACTTATTCAATCATTCCTCCATTTAATACAAGCTGACCCAGAGAGCCTCTGAGTTCCTTTCTTTTTCTTTTGTTTAAACCTTTAAGTCATAGAATCAATACTGTGTATTAGCTTCAAGGCAGAAGAGTGATAAAGGCTAGGCAAAGGGGGTTAAGTGACTTGCCCAGGGTCACACAGCTGGGAAGTGTCTGAGGCCAAATTTGAACCCAGGAGTTCCCGTCTCCAGATCTGCCTCTAGGTACCCCAAGAACTCTATTTTTGCCTTGCTTTGTATACCCAGAGACACTTAGTGTAGCCACTAGTATCTAATAAAGACTTATTAACTGTCCTACTGATTATCAAATAAAAAGCATGGTGTTCTAGCTAGAACTGCTGCAGGAGTGAATTTGATAGTGGACATTTCAGGGATGGTGCCACATAGGTAGAGAAAAACATGGGAGAGGAGGGGACTTCTGGGGATTTTCCCAAGATTACAACATGTAAAGAGTTTAACCTATTCGACCTACATTTGTGGCCAACTTAATGCAATAACCCAGTCCACAGAGGAGAAGTGGAGTTCTGTAATCCTGCTTAGATCTACAGTATTTCCTTGGATTATGAAATCTTTCCCATCTCCTGAATTTAATTTTGGTTCAAGAGTTTCAATGGTCAAGATAACCAGAGAGTGGAAAAAGATCTTTTTTGCAGTGGGTAGGTACAAGCCTGAAAAACCTGGCTGGCCAGGGGCAGCTAGGTAGCAGAGTAGATAGAGGACCAGGTCTGGAGTTGGGAGATCCTGGGTTCAAATCTGGCCTCAGCCACTTCCTAACTGTGGGACCCTGGGCAAGTCACTTACTGCCCCCCCCCCATTGCCTAGCCCTTGCCACTCTTCTGTCTTAGAACTGATGTTGTTATAGAAAAAATCATCAGGAAACTCAAATGGCATTCAGAATGAGGACAGAAAGATCTTTATTATGTACAGACCCACAGGGAGATCACATCTCCCATTGGAGGAACAGGTATTTTATATTCTATATCTGGTCTGGCCTCCAGCTTGTCTTGAAACTGGAGGGAGCTAGAAAGGGGGTGGCTGTCTGTCCTTCAGGCTGAATTTCTTCATCAATATTAAGAAAGGATTAAAAAAAACCTATTCTTTGTGATAGAAGTAAGAGGACCTCTAAGGTCCCTACCAACTCTAAAAAAAAGGTTGGTTGGCCAAGTGAGAATCCCAGATCTTGGCTTGCTTATATCTACTTCTGAATACACTTAGGTGCTTTTCTGGGGCAACACCTTTGGGGAGGCCATTCACTAAATCAGGACAGCAAAAAAATAGCTTGCAGGTAGTGTTGCTTAAATTATTTAAAAATGGTGGCCAAATTGAAACCATAGAGTTTTAATTCAGGTTGGCAACAAAAGGAGAAATAACAGAGAGGCATCAGGACTGGTTAGAACCATAAGTACTGTTATCTTGGGGCCATTTGGGGGCGAGAGGGTGAGGGAATGATTAATAAACTGTCTCATATTACACCTCCCACTCTGTTTTCCTTTTAACACCTTACTCTCCAAGTAAAGTAAGGACTGCTTACTGCTCCACAAACTCATCCTGCTCTCAAGTATTGCCAAATATTTTGTTTGTTTTTTTATTGTTGCCATTAGCAAAGAACAGCCAAATTATCCGGTGCTGTCTTTTTAATACCACACCGCTGATGTCTGACAATAATATTAAACTGTTTCTCCAGGAGTAGTGATAGGTATGCTCCCAGTTGTCCTCCTTGCCAAGAAAAGGCATTTGTGGCATCTGCATGGGTTGGCACAGGGTTAGGAAGAGAGATGGTGGGACTGATTTTTACCTCCCACATTATCTCCAGCCTTACAATTGTTTGCAACACAGACCCTGAGACAAAAACAAAGCTTTTTATTTTTTTTTTTTTAAACACTGTATATCAATGTCAGAAATTCCTACTTGGATCAGAGAAGTTTCATTCTTTATTTAGCCCAGGATTTTGTCTCTAATAGTAGCACCATGGGATGTTTGGTGGGAGAAGATAGTAGTTTTCTTCTATAATTTCATCCCCAGAAAAAACATAACCCAAACATCCTTTTTTATTTCTAATAATTTTCCTAATATTAACAATTACCAATTTTCTATCAAGAAAAGCATGCTATAATGGTGAGAGCTGGCCTTTGAGTCAGGAAGCACAGGTCCAAATCCTGTCTCTACCCGTGTCACCACAGGTGAGTCAATTAGACCTTTTGGTACACACCCTTTTTCCCCCTTCCCACTTCATAGCATGTCTCTAAGGCTATTTGTTTTAGAAGAAGTTCTGATGTGTGTTGGTAGAGGCTGTTTTCAGACCCAAAGTTGTCTGTGCCAACAGAATCAGAGAACTATTTTTTTAATGGGTCAATCATTTTAGAATATATCTAAATCCTTAGTTACTTATATTTTTTAAAACTAAAGTCAGGCCTGGAGATAGGGGTTCTGGGTTCAAATCTGTCCTCAGATACTTCTCAGTTTATGACCCAGGGCAAGTCTCTTCACCCCCATTGCCTAGCCCTTATCACTCTTCTGCCTTGGAACCAATGCACGGCGTTGGTTCTAAAACAGAAGGTGAGCTGTAAAAAAAGTGATGCATACACATCCACAAATGACTGCTGGTGAAAGTGTACAGAGCGGGAATTTTGTCATTAGGTCTCAAGTCCTACCTCAGATATATTCCAGTTGTGGGGCCACAGGTAAGCTACTTAATCTCTTAGTGCCCTTAGGTGCTCTTGAAGATAATTAAATTATAGACAAGCCAGTGATCAGACCCAGTAGCCCCAGAGCTGGGGCTGGAGTTAGGAAGACCTGTGTTTACAGATATTTCAATCAATCAATCAAGTCAATTAATCAAGCAACATTTACTAAGCAACTGCTATAAAACACTATGCTAAAGTGGAGATAAAGAAGCAAAAGACAGTTCCTGTCTTAGCTGTGTGACCCTGGCCAACTCACTTAACTTATTTGCCTCCATTTCCTCATCTGAAAATGGGGATAATAGCAGCACCTATCTCCAAGGGTTGTTGTGAGGATCAAAAGATATGATATTTGCAAAGTGCTTAGTAAAGTGTCTACCATAAGTACTATATATTATGTTAAGTATTAATTATTATTGCTATTATTTCATTGGAAATAGGAGTTTCTCCACAGGAGTTCTTTTCTTCCCTTTCCCTTCCTCCCTCCTTCCTTCTATTCTTCCTTCCTTCCTTCCTTCCTTCCTTCCTTCCTTCCTTCCTTCCTTCCTTCTTT
>NC_058130.1:222019823-222041345 GCF_016433145.1 Gracilinanus agilis
TGTATAAGAGACTCCTTTCTTCCTTCCATTCTCCCTCCCTCTCTCTTTCCCTTATCTTCTGTCTTAGAATTGTATCATCTCCAGGGCAGAGGACTAGTAAGAGATAGGTAAGGGATAGACGAACAACGGGGTTAAGTGCCTTGCTCAGAGTCACACAGCTAGGAAGTGTCTAAGGTCACATTTGAACCCAGGTCCTCCTGCCTCCAGGCCTGGAGATCTATCCCCTGTGCTACTTAGGAGCCCCAGAGAGTTCTCCCACACTAATGAAATCACAGGCCTATACCCAAATTAGATATATGTGTATGTTGTGCATGTATGTGTACATTTATTTATGCATCAACAAATCAACATTTATTAAGTACCAACTATGTGCCAGGCACTATGCTAAGTGCTGGAGACACACACACACACACACACACACACACACACACACACACACACACACACACACATTTACTAACAAAAACATTGGTGTTATTTATATGTCGCATCCATCAAAGTGCTATGGAAAGTAAAATTTTCTAAAGCTAAGGGTTAAAACATCTTTAACTTATTATCCCATTTGTGTCCCAACAAATGAATGAATATACTCAATGCTTCTCATCCCATGGCAGAACCAACAACAAACACTGGTCATGAGCCATTTCTGAATTCAGTGGGTTCCCACAGTTTAGCTTCCCAGAGAGGCAGGTCTTAACTCATTTGGTAGTTATGAGGATAGATTCACCCTCAGACAAGAGCTACCAGCAGGACCATTAAGTGTTCATCACTCAAACCTCCAGGTCAGAGGCTACCATATAAAGAGGAGGAGGAGGAGAAGTCCAGGGTGATGGAGGACACTTCATTGCCCATCATCCACTTTTCCTACTGTTCCTTCCTCACAGACAGGTGGAGGTAGGGAGGAGACAGAGTAGTTCTGTGGTAATGAATTGACAAACTAAGACCAACCTGTTGCTCAAAAAGGAAACAAGGAGGCACCTTTAAAGATTTTTCTACTTCAGTTCATAAAAGACACAAATAATTAAACACCAATAAAGACAGGAAGAAGCTCAGGATCAGGGCACAGGATGGTCTATACCAGTGATGGCATACCTTTTAGAGACTGAGTGCCCAAATGGCAACCCTCATACCACATGTGATCCCACCCTACCCCAGAGAGGGGAGGAAGGAAGTACTTCCATTGGGCTACTGAGCAGAGGGACGGGTCATGTGGGAAATATCCTCAGGTGCTATGGAGAGGGGGAGGGGAGAAGTCCCCTCAGACACATGTGCCATAGGTTCACCAACATAGGTCTATACCAAAGGAAGTGAATGCTTTTCAAATTATTCATGAACGTGGTTCCAGGCAAATAAGTTATAACCAAGTTTCAGCTCTATTTATATGGAGCTTCCACAAAGATTTTCTTAAATTTTTGAAACAAGGCACATAACTTAGAATGAGAATGCAAAAGATAGAAATTTGTTTTTTTTTTAACTGTACATATTTGTAATAGGTTTCATTTTCCTTGCCTTCTCATTGTATGAAGGAGAGAAAATTTGGAATAAAGAATAAGTCTCAGTGCTTACAAATACATTTTTTTTCATTAAAAAAAAGAATGTAAAAGACAGTCAGCTCTTGATTCTTCAGGCAAATAGCAATAATTCTAATTTTTTTAAACTCTTACCTTCCATCTTGGAATCAATATTGTGTAATGGTTCTAAGGCAGAAGAGCGGTAAGGGCTAGGCAGTGGGAGTTAAGTGACTTGCCCACGGTCACATAGCTAGGAAGTGTCTGTGGCCAGATTTGAACCCCTATCTCTGGGCTTGGCTCTTAATCCACTAAGCCACATAGCTGCCCCTGAATTTTTCTCATTTCTATATAATTCTTTGTTTACAAAGCACAACCTTCTACCAATAGGCAAAGTCTACTAGTCTAAATCTCAGACTTCTGGTCTCACGTCCAACTTGGCCTCTCTAAGCCATTATCCAGGATAGCAACTCCCATGGAGAAGGAAGCAGCCATTTCCACCAATAATTTCAAGATTTAAAATATATATTTCTAATAATCCACAATATGAAAAATCAGTTAATTGTTCTCTAAGGTGAGAAACTACTGAGTAGCATTGTAGTACAATGCAATTTAATTGATGAGCATTTATTAAGTGTTGACTCTATGCTAGGGACTGAGGAAATTAAGAAAAAGCAAAAAAAGGGCCCTGCCCTTAAAAGATTTTGCTTTCTAATGGGATGTGCACTAGACCATATCAGGATACCCTGGTTCAAATTCTGACTCTGACACTTAGCTATTTGACTCAGCAAGTCAATCTCCTTTCTCCAAGCCTATCAAGGAAGCAATGAATCAGAGAAGATATCACTTAAGTCAGTTTGATGGAGCCAGAGCTCAAAGCAAACTCTTATTCCAAATTCAGATTATTCTCAGTAAAGTAGGGATAAAGAGTGGACCTATGATTTCATTCATATGAGAGAGCTACTGGAGGAAGAAAATCCTTCTATCAAAGCAGGTCAGCACCTTCTCTGCAATGTATGCCCCTCAAGAGTGGCCTACAACATTGAGAAGTTAAATGACTTGTCTAGTTCCAAAGCCAATTAGGTATTAAAGGCAGAACTTGAACTCAGGTGTTCCAGGCTCCAAGACCAACTTTCTATTTACCATATATACAATTTTCCCATTACTTCTACACTAACCCATACAATCAGGTCCTAATCAGACTAGCCCCCCCTCATTTGGAAGGTTCTGCCTCATTTACAAGGACCTAGCCTATAATTCAAGAAGGGAAATTACAAACCAGATTGTTTGTTTGTTTTAAATTATCCCTTACTTTCTGTTTTAGTAACATCTCTAAAACAGAAGGGCAAAGACATGGCAAATGGGATTAAGTAATTTGCCATGGGTCACATAGCTAGTAAGTATCTGAGGCCACATTTGAACCCAGGACCTCCCCACTGCAGGCCTGGCATTCTAAAATCACATAATTTAAAGGAAAGAACACTAGATTTGAAATGAGAGATTAGGGTTCAAATCTGGTACTCTAAATGTTATTTCTCTAGTGCTAAATTTTTTCATTTGAAAAGTGATAGGGCTGGATTAGCTCAGTGGTTCCCATTTGTGGGTTTGCAATCCCATTGGTAGTTTGAGTCTATGGTCCAACAAATCACCCTAAAAAATTCTTTAATGGTTCTTTAAGCAGTAACTATTTATGGAGTATCATGAGTCGCAATATTAAATTACCCTGGAGGAGGTTGTTGCTGCTGTTAAAAGGAATTCATGGAACAAAAAAAAAAACAACACTGGGAACTAGTAGTTTAGATGATCTATAAAAGTTCCTTCCAGCTCTAATGCCTATGACAAAGAGTCATGTTCTAGCACTGGGCAATCTGCAGATGATTCAAACTCACCTTGGAGTTGCTCTGGATGGAATCGATCAGGGAAGCTAGCTTCTTCTGCAGCTCCTGAAAATCTCTGGATGTACTGGAGGTCTCCATTTTCACCATCCTTCCTTCCTACCTGCTCAAGCTTCCTCAGAGAGGTGGCAAACAGAATAACCCAAATGTACTTCACATGTCTCTGTTTACTTCTTGCTGCAAGAGGCAAGAGAAGAAAGGCAGTTCTTAATCGATTAAGGGTCTGCAACATATAGCAGATCAAAGAACTCTAGCTGCTGAGCACAACCTCTAAGGTCCTACTTTCCTCCATGAAGGACCTACCTGAACATTCACATAGACACTGATTCTCACCCTTTCTAGACTTCCCTGTGCCTTTTATTATATACATACTACATATCTGGATCTACATCATTGAATTGCATTCTAATTGCTTTATGTACTCAGGTATTTTTTTTTTAAATCCTTACCTTCTAAGCACTGGTTTCAAGGCAGCCTCCAGTTTTCTCAATGTTTTTCAAAACAAATTGTGGGGACAGCTAGGGGGACACTTCTTACCTGTGTGGCCCCAGGCAAGTCACTTAACCCCAACAGCCTAGCCCTTACTACTCTTCTGCCTTGGAATGAACAGAAGGTAAAGAATTAAAAAAAAAAAAATTGTGCCACCTACTACACTGCCCGAAGGACTATGTTAGCCTCAAATGGTAGGTATTCAATACATACCCATTAAGAACTGAATTGACATTAAAACTGAATGGTACAAAGGTGAATGAAGGTTAAAACCATACTCATCTGTCTTTCTTCTCTATCTCCAAATAACCCAGTTGGCTTGTAATATCAACCAAAATATGATATTTATCTAAAGTCCTGTTCTACTGGAGTGGTTCCCAGGCTTATTTAAGATTTATCTGATTTCTAGAACACAAGTATTTATCGACTTACTGAATTTTTAGAAATCAAATTATATCTCATATGTACTAGGGACATTTAGTACAGTAATTTACTAAAAAAATAAAATAAAAAAAGAAGGCATTTTATAAAGTGAATATTCCCTTCTAACTGATCTTGTCTATCAAACCCAGATTTTTTTTTCCTTTTTTTTAATCCTTGCCTTCTGTCTTAGAATTGATACTAAATATCATTTCCAAGGCCAAAGAACAGTAAGGATTAGATAACTAGGTTTAAGTGATTTCCCCAGGATCGCCCAGCTAGGAAGGGTCTGAAGTCACAATTGAACCCAGGTCCTTCCATCTCTGGGCCTGGTTCTCTATCCACTGAGCAACCTAGTTGCCCTTCAAACCTAGATTTTCAAACCAGGTCTGCCTAAAACAATTTTTCTGTAATAGCTCCAGATTTAGGGACTCTCTATTGGTCCTGTTTATCTCATTTCTGCTCTAGGAGGCAGCCATCCTTGTTCTTCCCAGGCTAATTTTCAGGGGCTGAGACAGGGAAAGATTACATCAATTCAGCTTTCCTCTCCCCAGCTGCCACCATGCCCATGCACACACCAACACTAACTCCCTCCCCTCCTCCCTTCTTAGGGTTGCTTATTACTCAGCTTTGGTATCTATACAGTCATTTTTAACCTTTTTGTGTGTGTCACCGACCTTTTTGACAATCTAATGAAGCCTGTGGATCCCTTCTCAGAATGTTTTTAAATGCATAAGGAAAAATACAAAGGAAAATAATTATATGGAAATGATTTCATATATGCACACATATAATTTATGCATTTACACATACAGAAATACACACATGCACATGTTTATATATGCATGTGTTGTGTACAGGAGTATTTCTCTATACTGGGGTCATATACATGCATCTATATTTTGTATATTTGCATTTACATGTAAATGTACAAAAACAATTTCATGGACCCCAGGTTAAGCAGGCCTGGCCAGGCCATTTCATCCAAAAAGAAGGAATAAACTCCAGCAGCTCCCACAGGCAACAACTCCAGACAAATCTGATGCTAGATTTCAAGGAGGGAAGCCAACATCCTACTCTCATTTCTGAGCCCCCAAATAAATAATGTCTCCCCGACTCTACCCTTCTCCTGGGGGCCAAACTGTCACCCTAACAACATTCTAATCCAGAGCTCCGAACTGAGACTGGGCTGAACTGGCTTGGGGAGGGAAAGGGTCTCTCCAATTGGTTAAAGGGAACTGGGGCTCCCTGTTGTACTTCTCCCTTCTTAGACCCTGAAATACCAGTATTTCCTCCTTCCCAAACCTCAGACCTAGTTCGGCGCTTCTTGGCTCCCAAAGGGCCTCGAAAGTTAGGGATCAAGAGGATCCCAGGTCCTCTATATGGGCCGCAGGGAGAGAGAAGAGGTTGAGGGAGCATTCACCCCTTTCTTACTTAAACACAATGTATGCGTATTTTGCGGAGGAAGAGAGTGGAGGCACCCAGTGATTCCCCCTCTCTCCCCGGGCTCTCTCTTCCCCGCTCAGATTCCCAGGACTCTCACCTGGTCTGGATTCCCTCCGCAACCCTAGCCGTTCCGGACCCGGCTGCCCACCCGCGTTGGCCAACGGAGCAGAAAACCGAGGGCACCCCGGGTGCGCGCGGGAAGAGGCGGAGAGGCAGCAAAGAAAGAGAAGCCGAAGCCAAACGCACGCACGTAGGGGGGCGGGAGCTGGGTGACAGCCGGCCTCGGCTTCAGTCCGGCCCCTTCCCCGCCCAATCCGCCTCCTCTAGTCGGCACCGCCCCTTCTCCCTGGGGTCTCCTTCTAAGAGTCCAAGAAAGGAGCTCCACCCGAGCTTGGGCAGCAATCTGTTCAGAGGAGCTGTGGGCGGTCCTGGGCGGAGCGCAAAACTGGAGAAGATAGCGTGCGGAGGAGTTGGCGAGGTTTGCAAACCGCGAGAGCGGGCGGAGAAGTAGGGATGGGACGGTTCCAAGGGTAGACAGCTAGTGGTCACCACGGACGGTGGTGACGCGATAGAGCAGGACGACCCCGGAGAGTTTGTTCTTTTGCTTCCTGTTTATGCCCAGGCAGTCCTTTATAGTTCCCGCCCAGCTGGGCTTCTGTCAAGAAACCAGAGTACCAAAAAAGTCCCTAACATCTTATTAAGAGTAGTATTTGTTTTGAGAGAACGGGGAGGAGCCTAAAGGAATTCATTTCTAATGGGAAAATTCGGAACCCTGATATTCCTTTTCCAATGGAGTGTGTGTGTGTGTGTGTGGTCAAGAAACATTGTTTTAAGCACCTACTTCGTGCCAGGCACTGCTAAACTGTAATGCAAAGGGAAGGTAAAAGACAGCGCCTTCTCTCTAAGAGTTCACACTCTAATGAAGGAGATTACTAGGTGCAAACAAGATAAAGCCAGGATAAATAGGAAATAATCTCCGGGAGAAGGCACTCAGATTAAGGATTAGAAAAGGTTCCTGACGAAAGAGGCATTTTAGGGAAGAGTTGAACAAAGCCTGGAAAGCTGGGCAGATCAGAGATAAATTCTAGGTGTGAAGATACTTGGAGTCTATTATCAGCAATGCCAGGATCTAGGACAACTCCAAGGGACTCATGACGACGAAAAAGACTTTCTCCTGGTAGAGAAGGTACAGAGGAAGTCTGAACAAAACATTCCTTCCATTCTTCACTTTATTTTCTCCATGATTTTTTTCCTCTAGTCTAGCATAAACAATATGTCCTCTTTCACATGATAAACATGGTCATATGTATTGTATAATAACAAACGTACAACCTGTATTAAATATAATAACCTGCCATCTTCGGGAAGGAGGAGGGATGAAAGGGAGGGAGAAACCGATTGTTGAAAATTGTACTGATATGTAATCTGGAAAAAAAAAATTTTTTAACTTTTTTTTTTTTTTTTTTTTTTTTTTTAAGAAGAAAGTGCTTGGAAGTCTGGAAGTGGATCATTTTGTTTGAGGAGCAGCAAGGAGGCCAGTGTTACTAAATTACAGAGTACTTGAAAAGGAATAAGATGTGAGGTTAGGAAAATAAAAAAGGGCAATCCAGAAAGATAGTCCTGGGAGGAGATGTGAACTGGAAGGTTCAGAAGATCAAATTGTCTTTTCCATAGCCCCAGAGAATATACCTTTTGGAGACAGGATTTAAACTTTAGGTCCAGCATCTCCTCCATTGGATGCTTCCTTTCACTTTATCCCTCTGCTTCTCTATATATGACTGGAGGAGTTCAGTGTGGTCTAATAAGAAGGAACATCCTGCCATGAAAAGAACACTAGATCTAGGAGTCCTGCTCTCTGAATTCCACCTCTTATTAATCATATGGTTTTGGACCAATCCCTTAACCTCATTTAGTTTCAGTTTCTCTGTAACAGTTACAATTTCATCTGTAAAATCATACTTGCAACTACCTCACCCATACATTGTTATGAGGACAAATTGTGAATTCAGTGCTTTATAAATCTAATTTGATCTTTTGTGATGACAGACCCTAACTTATTTTTAAAGGGAAATCCTTCTTTCTGTTCTAAGTCCTCACCTTCCTGCTCTTCTGACTCTCTGGATTTTGTCACTTATGACAATGACTTAGTTGCCTTTTTACCCTAAAACATCCCCTGGCTATTTGGAAGGAGGAGAGGCTTCTCCAAATTGAGAAGTTCCTGGATATATGTGGGGGTGGAATTTAGGGGGAGGGATCTCCATTTTAGGGACAGACCTAGGCCAGCTATGCTTCATTTTCCTTTTAAACTTGGGGTCTGATTTAACAAACCTGGCCACAATGCCCTCTCAATCAGTACTTTCTCTCCCTTTCCTTCTCCCTTTAATGTTTTGCACCACTCCTTCCACTCCCACCTTAGAATATAAGCTAAAAGGAACACTAGGATTCACTCTTGACTTAAGTGTTGTCCCATACTGGGTAAGTGTGTTGGAAAAGTAGCAAGATTCTGAAGTCTAATTTGGATACTATGGGCTCTCTCCAAGGAAGGGAGATAAGAGTTATTTAAGACCAAGATATCTTGGTTTTTCTGCCTAAATTTTTGTGAAGACAGTGAAGGCCTGTGAGTGTCCTATAGCCCTGGATACACTGATTACAGCAAAAATGGGTTCACACTTATTAACTCTTAATGTTATATATCACAAAGTCCTAGATCTGAAGCTGGAAGAAGCATTAGTGTGCTGGAGCCAATTAAGAGAAGACTGTCAAAATTTTAGTGTGAGCATTTACCCCTTCAAAAGTCAACAAATGCCACACATCAGGAATCAATTTATTGTTTTGTTGATTGTCATTCAAAATTAAGGAAATAGAGAAAAATGTTAATGCTAAGTTTAAACTTAAAAGTGTGTCCTGTGTTCATTTTTTTTTTTTAAAGATCCAGTTAGACATTTACCAATGCACCTCTGGCTGAAAGAGTCATCTTGTCTAACTGGTACCCCCCCAAAAATATCCCCTGATTGGATTCTCAACAAGAAACTAAGCATCCTCCATCTGATGACCAGGAGCTCACTAGGAGGAAGTGCAGTAAAAGCAGAAAGAGCCCCAGTTCATGGAGACATAGGACATTGGTGCAAATCTTCCTCCTGCTCAAATTCTTTCTGGATCACCATTTCTACTTCTGTAAAATGAGAAGAGGTTGGGCTAAATAAGGGGTTCATAACCTTTTTTTTTTTTTTGTATCATGGAACCCTGTGGCAGTCCAAAAAACCTTATGGACCCATGTTTTTTAAATGAATAATTTTTTTAAAAAGGATTACAGGGAAGTTAGTCCTATTGGAATGTAGTTATTAAAAATATACCTACTTACATACATAAACACATATACGCATAAACAAACTCCCCAAATCCAGGTTAACACCTGGACAAAAAGATTTTCAAAGCGCCTTCTACTTCAAAGATTCTCATGTTCTTCCTATGACTTCCCAAGATGGCCAGTCTCATTTTGGGATAGCTCTAATTGTAAAGAAATTCTTCTTTACACTGAAACTTAACCTGCCTTTCTGCAACTCCCACTCATTCTTCTAGGCCTGCCCTGGGAGCCAATCCCAGAGTCTAATCCTTCTTCCATAGGATCACTTTCATTTGCTAATATTCATAAGGACAACTGACATTTACAGTACATTTTCCATTATTATCTCATTTGATCCTGGCAATAACCCTGTGGGGCAATAACCTTGTGGGGCAAATTCTATAAATATTACTTAACATCCTGCCCTCTCTTTTATAGATGATAATCAGGATAGGATGAGTCTTCTGCATGCCTCTTCTGTTCATAACTCTGGTGTCCTCTGGTATCTTCAAGTGTCACTAGGACAAAAGCCAAAGACATTTATACTTTGGGACCTAGACAGAAGGTTGAGAAACTATTTTTTAATGGTAGAGGTAGAGCTGGAAATTATATCCTTGAGTCTAATTATCCCCTCTACTTTCCCTGAGACAAGTGGGTATTAGCTCAGTGGCCGGTGGATAGTGAGATCAGTTTGCAGTCTAAGACCCTTTCTTAAAATTTCATTGTTTCCAAGCTTTACTTGCTCAGCATCCTCTGCCTAAGCTTTTAAAGCCTGATTTAAGTTCAATCAATTCAAATTAATGCTTACAATCACCTGATCCATCTCATTTTCTTCCTTAAAAGACTACAGTTGATTTCTGGTTCTGGAGTCAAGATGGCAGGGAAGCCACTATGAGAATCCTCACCAACCAATCTTAAAATAACACCACAAAATGAGTACAGGAGGGAAAGAATAAGGAGACAGAGTGAATCAA
The DNA here is from genome assembly GCF_016433145.1 of Gracilinanus agilis. NCBI lineage: Eukaryota > Metazoa > Chordata > Mammalia > Didelphimorphia > Didelphidae > Gracilinanus > Gracilinanus agilis. The sequence continues at coordinate 222,029,899 of NC_058130.1, forward strand.
CTTTCAAAAAGAAAAGAACCTAAAAGATAGGCAGAGAACATCTGGGACACTGGGGTTAAAGAGGAGCATAGCCAGCAGGAGGGTATAGTGAGGAGTAAAGAGCAAGCCAAGAGCAAGCCCCACCCCACCCTTAGCCCCCATCTACTGTACTAGGTTTTGAACCTGAGTCAAAGTCAGCATCCAGACCCTAAGAGCCTGTCTGGACCAATAGTGGTCTAACATGAAGCATACGCCTTAAAGTTCTAAGCAAACTTTCAATGAAGTTGAGAATTCCAACCCAGGGTAGTCTGTGTGCACTGCCTGATCTATGTGGGCCCAGAGCAAGGCCAGGAGTCCTACCCAGGACTTGTGGTGAGGACATAGATCCCAGTTTGGGGCAGTCCATAGACAGGAAGCTGGGTCCCCTGATCTTCTTGCCAAAAGCTTAAGGTAGAGCTCCAGGGCAGGGCAGTCTGTTATTAGCAGTGTGCCTGATCTGATCAACCCCAGAGTGAGACCAAAAGCCTACACCCAAGTCTGAGACTACAATTTGAGCTATAAGCAGTCCCAGGGAATAACTGAATCAGCAGTGGGAGATGGCTGTCAGAGCTCCCAGCCCACAGGCCATCAACCCATCTTGGAAAAACCAAAACTTGCAGAAGCCCAGAAATAAGGCTATGGGTAGCATCAAGGAAGGATTGAAGTTTAAGAGGATGCCCTAACCCTCTCAGAGTCTACCTTAAAAAAGGCTGGGAAAACAAACAGACATTAAAAAACAACAACAACAAAACAACCTAACCAGCATTGTAGGGTTGATTTAATATTAGGAAAACTATCAGCATAATTGACCATATCAGTAACCAAACTAACAGAAATCACATGATTATTTCAATAGATGCAGAAAAAACCTTTGACAAAATACAACACCCATTCCTATTAAAAACACTAGCAAACATAGGAATAAATGAGTCATTCCTTAAAATGATAAGTCGTATATATAAATAAAACCTTCACCATGTATCATTGACAGTGGAAATGTTAGAATCCTTCCCAGTAAGATCAAGGTGAAGCAAAGACACTCATTATCACCACTATTATTTAATATTGTATTAGAAATGCTAGTTTAGGAATAAGAAAGAAAAAGAAATAGAAGGGATTAAAGTAGGCAATGAGGAAACCAAATTCAGTCTTTGCAGATGATATGATAGTATACTTAGAGAATCCAAGGGAATCAACTAAAAACTCATTGAAATAATTAATAATGTTAGTAAAGTTTCAGGATACAAAATAAATCCACACAAATCATCAGAATTTCTATATGTTACCAACAAAGTCCAGCAGCGAGAGGTAGAAAGAGAAATTCCATTTAAAATTGCCCTAAACAATATAAAATACTCATAACCCCATTTGGAGTTTTCTTGGCAAAGAGATGCCCAATGTCACAAAAATAGAATCTGAGACTGGATTTTACTTCAGAAAGAAGAGTCTTCCTAACTCCACAACTGCCACTCAATCCCATTTGCTACCCAGCTACTTGGGAACATATAAGGTAGTTCATTAATTCAGATTAGTAGTAGGAGAATTCTACCACTGATCAGGAATCACTAGGGAAGCTGGGAGAGGATTTCTCTTTTTCCTCTTCCCCATTAGTCTGGTCAGTTTGAAGGGGAGTTAAGGGCAAGAGCTTTTGTGGGGAAGGATCCTAAGGTTTAAGAGAAGGGAATTTTTTCATCCTTACTTTCTATTAACTATGGCATTTAGCAGCAACTTGTCCAGAATGAAACACCTCATCTAGTATTTAAGAGTTTGTAAAATAAAATATTTGAGATAGACTCGAGGGGAGAGGCCTATATTCTATACAGCCACACAGAAAGGTAGTTGATCACTTGAGGGACGAAATAGCTAGGGGAACAGAATTTCTTATGGCAGAGCCAGCTTTGGACTAGCCCTGGCAATTGGAAATAGAGCTATGGAATGAAGTGGACCCTGAATACTTAGCTGAGCATCCCACCCAGGAGACCGACAGAAAAAAGTGTTTAGACCCTGAAATATCAGGAATTAAGAGTTTTCTTTGCCACATAGGTATCTTAAATTCCAGTGTACTCTTAAGGACAAGTCCATCCTTCCTAGAATGTTATGCATTTTTGTAGGAGAGAGTGCTCCAAGTTTATGAGGAGGTGGTGTTTTATAGCTGTTGTTTTTACAATGACATTCTAGTAAATGCCTTTGCTAAGAGTTAGTAATGTCTACCCCCTAACTGTTCATGGAAAGTCCATTGGTGAAGATACCTAAGCTATAATGTTACAAGTACAGATATACAGGGTTATTCCTAGAATTCAAGAATGGTAGTCCAAAGAGGGTGCTGCAGTATTTTACAGCAAATACTCTCAATATCTATGCTTCAATCCAAAATGTACTCTCAAACTTCAAGGACAGAGAATTGAAAATCTAGCTTAGTTTCAGTCCCTGGGCTCACATCCCACAGCTAAGGGGCAGGAGGATTTGAGTAAATAATTTTATCCTTGAAGACTATAAAAGGTCCATGATACCTAGGTTGGGAAAACCAACAACTAAATCCTCTCTAAGCCTTGTTTAAGGGCAATCTAATTTATTTATTGATAGATGTTTGAGCTAAAAGTGACTTTAAAGACATTTATTCTAATTCCTTATTCCACAGATAAAGGAAATTGATAACAGTGACTTTCCCCTCTGAGATTATAAAAAACAAAAAATTCATGTCTTTAGAGCACTTGAACAAGAGACTCTTAGGGCTTAGTGGAAAGAATACTGACTGTGGAAGAAGGCCTGGATCTAAATTTCACCTCTGTTTCTTGCTAGATATGTAACCTTGGAGAATTGTTTCACTTCTATCATTTTTCCCTTTGGAAAACAAAAGGGTTTGACTAGATGACTCCTGACACCTGATCTTTCTGGTTGTAACATTTTATGATCCTATAAAATAAAATTCACATCTTTCCTCATGGACCATCTGCTTTGAATAAGTTTGTTTTCCAGTAGTCCATGGAGACAGACATCAGAAAAGATAAGAGGAGAAACATTGGGCTATTGGTAGTGTAGAATGTTAAATCTGAAAGGGACATTGGAGGTCATCTAGACCAACCTACTCATTTTAGAGCTAAGGAAACAATCCTCAAAGGAATAGCATGAATTGTCCAAGATTGCATGGCTAGTTAGTGAAAAAGCTTGGACCAAGCCCCTAGATTCTGATCTTCCAGCTCTGTTCTCTTGCCCCACTGCCATCATAGAAAAGGCCTTGAAGATGACATTTTTTTAAATATTCATTTTTAAAAACCGAGTTCCAAATTCTCTCCCCTTCAGGCCTCTTCCCTATCCATTGGAAAGCAAGAAATATGATACCCATTATATATGTAAATTCATGCAAAACTTATTTCCAAAGAAGATGACATTCTAACAGAGTCTAATAGTCTACACCATGTTGAGGGGAACAGATGGAGAAGCCTGGTCAGGGGCATGATTGACAGTTTTGTTTATTCTTTTGTTTGTTTTTTTAACAGAGAAGCTAAGAGAACAGGCAGGTCTGATATAAGTAGTTAGGTTTTCCATAATAAACTAGTTTTCTAATGTAGTTTCTTTTATTTCATTGAAATTCTACTTTGCTTCACAGATTAGGTATCATTTTTTTCAAACAAAATTTCAGCTCTTTCCTGCTGAAAAGGCAATACTATACTATGAGGACTGTCATCATCCCATCCAAGTACCCTTAGAAATGACCTCACAATCTTCATTTGTTCATTCAGCAAACATTTGTCGAACTATGTATATTTTATTATGAGCATTCTACTTTATTGGGTGCTGATGGGAATGCTTCAATATTCTAAAGGCTTTTTGAATTCATTAATGTGTGTATTAATTCAATGATGCAGATTTCAATCCATCCTTCCTGGTTGATTCTTGTCCTTATCTTCCCATAGATGGTGAAGACCTTCTTTGCTTTCTTATTACTAGGCTAGAATTGTCCATTTGCTATCCCTTACCTCATTGCTTGACCACCTCATCTTTTTTTATTTCTAATCATACATTTCTTCCATCTTGGCTCCACTCCTGGAAGTCTCCCAATCATACATTTCTTAAAGAGCATTATTCCTTACACATCTCCTTATATGTGGTGTTGTAGCCTGTTCGCTCCAAGTAGGTATCTCTTTGTTGTCCTTTGGGAGACCCCTTACTTTTAGTTCCTGGGAGACTATTCCATACCTCACAGTCGTACAAAGATAAATTGGAATTCCTTTGTTCTCGAGAAGCTTGTAATCTAGTAGAAGAGATAAACTATGCCCACAGATAGATGTAATATCTATTTCCAGTCTTTTGTCTGGAGCAACATGAAGTAATATAAAGAGCACTGTATGTCCAAACATCTGGTTTGGAGCCCTGATTGACAGCTACAAGCATTCTGACTGTGAGAAAATCACTCACTGCAAAATAGGGATGCTAATACTTGCTTGACCTGTCTTACAGGTTTGTTGCAAGGAAAGCACTTTGTAAATATGACATTGTATATCATTTAGACTATGTCAAGTTAGTAACTGGATTAAGAAGTAAACTGAGCTCAGATAAGGGGGAGATGGCTTCCAGATTTGGGGGAGAGGATCTGAAATGGAGGTGGATCATGAGAGAGTTGGCATTTGAGCTGGGTCCTTGAAAGATGGGAAGGATATGAGCAGAAAGGGGGTGGGAGGGAAAAATATTCCAGATATAGGGAACTGGATGAATAAAGAATTCGAGATGGGATATGTTGGGGAACAGCAAGTAGCTGGACAGTAGTGTATGTTAAATCTAGAGAGAACTGATTTTATAGGACTAGATAGAACCAGATTGTATAGGACCTTGAATTCCAGAGTAAGGCATCTGGACTTAATTTGGTAAATAATTCAGAGCAAGTAAAAGGTTTTGAGTAGTCTGGAACGTGATTAAATCTATACATTAAGAAGATTAGTCATGTAATGATATGTGGGACAAAAGAGTGGAGTTAAAGAGTGCTATTGCAATCATCCAGGCAAGAGGTAATGAGGTTGTGAGCTAAGGGAAAAGTTATTATAAGGAATAGTAAAAGAAAGATGGTTGTAAGAAAGCCTGTATGGTTTACAGTTTTTCACTTTAGGCCAAAGTGCATGCATATTCTAAAGGCATGTTGGCTAAGAATTGGGACTCCTGAGGTGATTATTTTCCTTTAGAGAAGTGATTGGCAATCGAGACTGCAAATCAGATTTTATTATGGCTTTAACATGGTTGACTCTGGCTCTTCTCTCTTTAGCTCAAGCCCCTATTGGCTATTGTCCCTTCCATTTTAGGAATCAGTAACTGTGTCCAGGACTGCTAGGTATCGAAGTGGATGGAATGTCAAGTCTAGAGTCAGGAAGACCTGAGTTCAAATCTAGCCTCAGACACTTATTAGTTGTGTGAGCTCGGGCAAGTTGCTTATGGCTCTTGGCTTTGTCTCAGTTTCCTTATCTGTAAAATTACCTGGAGAAGGAAATGGCAAATGTCTCTAGTATCTTTGCCAAGAATACCCCAAATGGAGTATCACAAAGAGTTGGTCATGACTGAACAACAACAGAACTAGTATCCCAGTCCTATTTAACCATTCCAGGTCAGATAGCTTTTACAAAAGGATATTTATTTCACACATAGATTAAGTTCCTTCTAATAGCTCAGGGGCATAATTCTCCTATACTACCTTTATCTGGGGAGGGGGATGGGATGGAGGATTAGGATTAGTTCCTACATAGCACTGGTCTCACCAAGCTCCTGTCCAAAGGCAACATTGCTGTTGGCTTCTTCTGGGCTGGAGTCTGGGATCCAGGTTCCCCAGGGTGTTGATGCTGGTCTGGCTGCAATAACTGGCCTGGATTCCTGGGCTCCCCGATTTTCATGACTTGGGCTCTTGCCCCAGATTAGAAACATACTCTGAACTCAGGACAGAAAAGAATGAAAAGACCAAAGAACTTGGCCTTATCCATGACCCCTTCCTTTATGTTGTGTGTGTGTGTGTGTGTGTGTGTGTGTGTGTGTGTGTGTGTGTGTGTGTGTGTGTAAAAACAAGTTTGTGAGGTTCAGGCTAAATAGCCCTCATCTAATCCAACATATTACCCTCCCTGGAAGCCATTGGCAATCATCTTGCCTCCTTCAGATGCCTTTTGTCCCCTGTGGCCAGTTAGATGGTTCTGCACAAAGATGGAAGGTCCTGGGTTCAGTTCTGGCCTCTGACACTTCCTAGCTGCCTGACCCTAGACAAGACATTTAACCCCCATTGCCTGGCCCTTACCTCTCTTCCACCTTGGAGACAATACACAGTATTGATTCTAAGATGGAAGGTAAGAGTTTAAAAAAAAAAAGCCATAAACTCTTTTGAAGATTTCATCAGTTGACAGGTACACAGCCAAAAGAAAAAGGCTCCTCCCAGCCATATGGTAGGCCAACTGGAACCAGTTCCTGAATGTTCATTTATGCTCTGGTTCTTACAGCAATTCTGGAAGCAACTTCCTAGCTTCCTACTCTTGGACGATGGCATATTAGCAAACTGATGGGGGTCTGCACATATGCCAGACTCTACCCTGCTCCATTATATAGTAAATGTTATTATAATCCACATAGCTGTCCAAACAAGGGGCTTCCAACTCTTAATTAGTGGTCCACTTGTTAAGTAAGCATTACTTCACACAGTAGAAATTCTCTATATTAAAATATATAAGTATGAGCAAAGGAAAATCTTAGAGGCTTTTTGTTTTTTTTAACACATAGAATTTAAAGCTGGAAGGAACCTTAAATATATTTAGTTCAGGAATTCCTTTCCTTTATTATGTCATGGAACCCTTTGGCAATCTGGTGAAAACTATGGATGGAACCTTTCTCAGAATAATGTCTTTAAGTGAATAAAATAAAATATGTAAGACTACAAAGGAAATCAATTATACTAAAATATAATTGTTGTTCAATCATGTCCAACTTTTCCTGACCATATTTAGACTTTTCTTAGCAAAGATACTAGAATGGTTTGCCATTTCCTTCTCCAGCTCATGTTATAGATGAAGAAACTGAGACAAACAGGTTAAGTGACTTGCCCAGGATTACACAGCTAATAAGTATCTTAGGTAGCTTTGAACTCAGGAAGATGAGTCTTCCTGACTCCAAGCCAAGTGCTCTGTCCACTTTGCCATCTTAAGTTTGTGAATTCTGGGGGAAAGAAACCGTTTACAGGTGAAGAAACTTAGACCAAGAAGAGTTAAGTGACTTTCCCAAGGCCACAAAATTAGTGAGTACCCAGATATGTGATGGAGTTGGCTTCATCCAGCTCTTGTGAGCTATTTGTTAATTTTCAGTGTGAGCATTTAAATCTGAAAAATAGGTAAACATTACAAATCAGGGCTTGATTTATTGTTTCATTGGTCATCTGAACTTAAGTTGGAGAAAATGTTCATAATGCAGATTAAACTTAAAAGTACATTTATATGTACATCTTCCCAAGACATCCAGTTGTTAAACATTTACTAGCACACCACTTAGCACTATGGACTAGAAAAAAGAAAAGACTACATTTTGAATGGGGCATTTTGAAAGGTAACTGTTTTGAGACAATCCTTTGGCATAAGGGAGGACTTAAAGTTTCCCTATTAACTCTTACCTTCTAAAACTATGCTTACAGTGTAATAATATTCCTCTAGTGTAGGTGAAACTGTCAATAGGTTAAGTCCTTGTCCAGGCATCCAGTTTGGGTCTATGGAAGGACCTATGGGCCAGCCAGAGACATTGGGAAAACAACCTCTTGAGCTCAGATGCTGAGAATAATACATAAAATGATGGGAGTTAGTTCAGTGCAAAGCTTTACTGTAATGGGGAAGAGGAGGAAGCAGAGAGAGAAAAAGGTGATACAACCCAGGTATTCACATTAACAGGGCATAACTTATATAAGGGAGGTGCTGCATAGGGGAGCACAGAGACACAGGTCCTTTCAGCAGGAAGGTTCTTATACTTCAGAAAGAAGGTTCTTATACTCTGATTTTGTGTGGAACCCTAGAGCTGATTGATTTGCACATCAGGGTTCAGGGCAAAATATTATTGGGGGGATTATTATCAGGGAGGAAAACAAGCTGGTGGTAGACAAAATATTATTTGGGAGGCACAGCTATACTAATCTTTAAAAAATTTTGTCATGAGTATATTCTGTAATATGAGTATATTCTGTAAGATTATAGCTTCACTTAAGGGGAAATTGTCATAATGATCTCAACCAATAAGTCTAATCATATAACAATGGTTTCCATGCTTAGATTCTATAAGCTACAGCCTCCTTTAAGGGCAGACTGCCATGGTGGTCTCAAGACCACCAGGACCAATCTTATATCAGTGATCCAATTGCTTTTTCTAAATTTATGTTTATTTCTAAAAATATATTTTATCATTAAATATTTCCCAATTACATGTTAATTTAAAAAAATAACATTCATTAAAAATTTTTTGGAGTTTGAAATTTTCTCCTTCCTTCCTATTCCTCCCATAACCCTTTGAGAAGGCAAACAATATATCAATTATATATGTGATGTCATGCAAAAGATTATTATATTAGCCATGTTACAAAAGAAAACACACAAAAAAATCCCAAGAAAAACAAAGTTAAAAAGTATGCTTCAATCAACACACAGAATTCATCAGTTCTCTCTCTGAAGGGTAGATAGCATTTTTCATCATGAATGATCATCCTTACAATATTGCTGTTAACTATTTACAGTGTTCTGATTCTACTCACTTCATTTTGCTTTGGTTCATATAATTCTTCTCAGGTTTTTCTGAAACCTTCCTGTTCTTCATTTCTTATACCACAATAGTATTCCATTACAGCCATATGCCACAACTTGTTCAGCCTTTCCCCAATTGTTTAGAATCTCCTAATTGTTCAATTCTTTGCCACCACAGAAAGAGCTAATATAAGTACTATTTTACATAGAGATTCTTTTCCCTTTTTCTTTGTTTTCTTTGGGATATCGATTTAGTAGGTATTCCTGGGTCAAAGGGAATGAGCAAGTTTATAGGGTATAGTTCCAAACTGTTCTCCAGAATAGTTGGAATTGTTTATAACTCCATCAACCAATTTTTTCATATTCTTTCCAGTATTTGTCATTTTCCTTTACTTTCTGTCATGTTAGCTACCAATGATCTAATTACAAGTCTTGGTAACATTTGGGAAATATTTGCTTTGGCTAATGCTATATATACGTGTAGATTCAAATGTATATACATCTGTGTATAAGTAAGTCAAATGACCATGCCATACTGGATTTTCTGAGGCAGTCTCAATTTAAAATTTTTGGCTGAAGTTTATTCTTCTTTAACCAAAACTAAAATCCCATTTGTGACCTTGGGCAAGTCACTTAACTTTCTGAACCCAACAGGTAGTGTCAGAAGCAGGATTTGAATCCAAGTCTTTTGATTCCAGAATCAGTATTTTTTTCACTGTACCATAGTACAATAAAAGTGGTTTGTAAAATGAATAATTTATGTATGGTTTGTTTCATTTTTTGGTGATATTATTCACTTAAATTCCAAGTCAGAAAAAAGGTCACTCGACATTATAATCTGACTTTCCAAAAATGTGGTCACCCTAGTATTAGTGGGTATGTGTATGTCTGTACTCATCTTACTTGTATGTGGGTTTGTAGAGCTTATGAAGTTCTTTTCTTTTGCAAAATAATAATAACATACTTTTTTGTCATTCATTCTCTGTTTCTGGATTCTTAAGAAATTTTGCCCTTAAACTTGGCACCAAACACTCCCTGCCTGGATGGGGGGGTCTGTATAACAACTGAGCCATGGGTCTGGGCCATGTGCTGAGGTCAAATTCCCCAGTGTCTCTTAGAAAGCAGGGGAACAGCTCCTCCTTCCCTTAGTTACAGACGCTGTAGCCTTGGTTACCAGTCCTAAGACAAGAGAAAATGAAACTCTAGCTTTTAAAAGCTGAGGGAGGAGAAGGGTGTGGAGAAGCGGGTGCTGACAGAAGTGCCAGAGGAAGTTGCTTCATACTTTTCCATCAGTCTTGGGATTGTATTGGATATGGACTTACCAAGACACCCTGAGGGGAAGGAAAAGGGCTGTGGACAAAGTGCAGAAGACGGAGAGAAAGGAAGCCTGACAAACTCTTAGTTTCTCTACTTTCTGTCTCCATTTTCCTATTTCTCTTCCCAGGGATTCACTCAAAATTCCAAGACCTATGACCTCTTCAATGGGCAGAATTTCCTGAAAATTCAGTTGCCTATGATGCTTCCATTATGATGCAAAGCCTAGGGCATTTTTGGAGCTGGCTGGTGGAAACTTGCCTTTAGATAACTAAGGGTTGTCTGTTGATTTAGGATAGGCACCCCATTTTTCTGGACATCATGAATATCTCAAGTATTAAGTGTTCTTCTGAAAAGGTGAGTTGTCCCTTAATTCTGTTTCCATTGGATTTAGAACATTTTTCTTGTGGCCTTTTTATATATAGACTGGCCACCACATTGGAGCCTTCCTAACTAGCCTGATCTGGTTGTTCATGTTGAGCTATAGCTACCAAGATCTTGTTGTCTTTTGGACTTGAGTGTTTAGATCTCTGGAACATAGCCCTATTTCTTTAGGGCTTGCTCCCAAAGCCACAAATTTAGCTGGAAAATTAGTTGTTCTTTTAAAGCTTCCATTTTGAAGTGGTGAAACCATGTTACTTTGAAGGTACTATTAACACAAAGTGCAGTTGTTGGAGCTGAAGCAGATATCCTAATTGTATGATATTTGGGAACTATTCTTTTAATCAGGATCCTTCTTTGAACTAGATTTAAATCTAGGCCAAGGGACAGACTGTCATTGATGGGAAAATTCTTACTGGGGGGTAGAGGGAACAAGGAGGAGGGAGGGACTATTCTAACATAATAAACAATAGATTCCTCATTTCCGAGATTCTGAAAGGAATCACATGTGATTTAGGGCACCACAGGTGCAACTTTATAAAGTCTTCCTTGAATAGTACAGTACCTGCTTTTACTGTCCAAGTTTTTGTTTTTGTGCAGATACTAATGTACTAGGAGCTTAGCCAGTGTATTAAGTTTAGCTGGGGAGATTTCATGCCTGTTGATCAGAGAGGCATATTTATTCTCAGTAGTAAGAAAGAAAGAGAGCAAGAGAGACAGAGACAGAGAGAGAGATGGAAGGAGGGAGAGAGGGGGGAGAGGGAGCAAAAGAGTCGGGGGGGAAAAGGAGGGAGGAGGAATTGAGAGAGAGAGGAACCAGAGAAAGAGACAGGGAGGGAGAGAGAGAGGTATAGAGATAGAGAAAGAGAAAGAGACAGGGAGGGAGGAAGGGAGGGGGAGAGAGAGAGAGATATGGAGGGGAGAGAGGGATGGAGGAAGGGAGAGAGAGGGAAGGAGAGAGGCACAGAGACAGAGAGTGGGAGAGGGAAGGAGGAAAGATGG